>NW_015165893.1:187360-272679 GCF_001447785.1 Gekko japonicus
GTGCGCCAGGCGGGGTATAAATCCAATCTCCTCTTCTTCTTTCCTTCTTTTCCTCATTTCCTTCTCTCCCTCTTTCTTTCCCTCCTTCTTCCCTTCTTTTTCTTTCTTTCCCACCTTCTTTTCTTCTCTTTTTTCCTCCTTTCCCTGTTTTCCTCCTTCTTTCCTTCTCTCTACTCTCTCTCTTTCCTTCCCTCTTTCCTCCTTCTGTGGCCCAACTCTAGTGAGAACCCCTTTAAACCCCTTCTCTTTTCGCTCCACCCCCCAGGCCAGCTGGGGAAGGGAAGGGGAGGCTTTTGAAGATGTCTCCCCCCCTTTGCTTCCTCTTCTGACATTACTTCCGGTGATGTCAGGGGGCATGGCATATGCTAATAGCCTAGTAGCTCTTAGCATGTCATATGCTAATGGGCTCCTGCAGCTCTTTTTCTATGAAAAGACCCCTGTTTACAACTAATATAAACTAAGGTGTAAGGTGATTTAAAAGACCTCTGCCTGAGACCCTGGAGAGCCACTGCCAGTCTGAGCAGACAGTACTCATTTTGATGGACCAAAGGTCTGATTCAGAATAAGGATGTTTCATGTGTACCTGAGGAAATGCAATAGTTCACTCCATATATGAAGACTGGCATTGTTCAGAACCTGAAAGCACTTGTTAAGAGCAGGAAAAACCTTATGACAGGATGTGTCTTTGGTGTAATGGTTAAGTGTGCGAACTCTAATCTGGGAGAACCAGGTTTGATTCCCCACTCCTCCACATGCAGCTGCTAGATGACCTTGGGCAAGCCATAGTTCTTTCAGAGCTGTCCTTGAAAGGGCAGTTTTTGAAAGAGCTCTCTCAGCCCCACCTACCTCACAGGGTGTTTGTTGTGGGAAGGGGAAGGGAAAGGAGTTTGTGAGCTGCTCTGAGACTCCAAGTGAAGGACAGGGTATAAATCCAATATCCTCCTTCTCTTCTTCTTCTTCCTCTGTGAGCTAATTCATATTGATCAAGGAAAAACAAAATCCATGTAAACTGCTGTTGTAAAGCAGGAAAACTAGAAAAGTGTTGATTCAGAACTTAGGTGACAGACAATGTCTATATAAAATCCAAAAGAAAAAAATCAGCAAGTGTGTGCTTAATTATTTAAATGGATCTATTTTTGGCCAACTAAATGCATCGTAGTGTTCATACTGAGTTGGAACAGATGGATCGATGACAAATTTGGGAGATGCAGAAATGTAGTAAATGTAAAAAAATATATATAATCACCAATTTGGTTGTTTTTCATTGATTTTTGTAAATGGTTAGTATAAGGTAGGTTTCAATGCACTTAGATATCCCCTGCCCCAATTCTCTAGAACTTTTGGGTGTATATTCTCTGAGCCCTAATGATGTGTATATGCATACATAGATGTGTGTGCATACAGAAATCTACCCAATTTTAAAGGGGAATGTGGTGGTAGAAATGGACAACCACAAAACAAGTTGTGGTTGCCCATTCCTGCAGATTAGGCTTGCCAATTCCCAGTTGGGGGCAGGGGATCTCCTGGTTTGGAGCCCCTCCCCCCATTTCAGGGCTATCAGAAAGCAGGGGGGGAGTGGCTGGGTGCTCCATTATACCCTATGGAGACCAGTCCCCATAGGGTATAATAGATAATCAATCTATTGGGTATCTGGGGCTCTGGCAGGCTTTCTTTTTTTTAGTTAGAGGCACCAAACTTTCAGCATAGCTGCTAGTGCCTCTCCTGAAAAACCTCCCAAGTTTCAAAAAGATTGGACCAGGGTGTCTAATTCTATGGGCCCCAAAAGAAGGTGCCCCAGTGTCTACTATTTCCAATGGAGGGAAAGCATTTAAAAGAAATGCGGTCCCTTTAAATGTGACATCAGCTCACCTGGAACTTGCTTTGGAGTTCCTTCTCCCCTCTCCCAGAGCCTCCTAGTAAGTCACTCGCCTGCTTGTTGGCCTCACCTGGCAACCCTACTGCAGATACCTACCCTGGGCCCAGGAGATCTCAAAAACTGTCGACCAGTCTCAAATGTTCAATTCTTGAGCAAGGTGACTAAGCAGGTGTTGGTTGGATTTCCTGGCTAAGGCCAATTGTTTGGACCCTTTCAGGTCTGGTTTTAGGCCTTGTTATGGGACTGAAACAGCTTTGGCCACCCTGGTGGTTGATCTGCATTGGGAAATTGACAGAGGAAGTATGACTGTGTTGATTCTTCTGGACCTCATGGTAGCTTTCGATACCGTCAGTCATAAGTCCCGGTCACACGGAGCATTAGGAATGCTAGAGGGACAGTTTGAGGGCAGATTAAACCCATGCAACCAGACAGCAACATCTGGCAAGCGTCGCGCCCCCGCCCCCAACCCATCCCTTCCAGCTGAAAATGCGGCTTTAAAAGGTAGCAGCAAAAGAGTAGTACTTATCAGGAAATGTGCAGCGCCAATGCACCCGTCTCCCGCAGCATGCGAGGCCCTGCTTGAACTACGCATGTGCACAAATGCGCAGCTCACTCGCCTCGCTCTTCTTTCCGTGGCTTCCCCCTCGTCATCTGATCATGCCGGAAAGCATATGCGCGGTGGCTCGGGGGATCTGTCTCATCCCGATGCTGCACTTCTCTTTGTTGCGGCTCTAAAAAGCCGCACTTCCGCCGCAGCTTTTCCTGCTGGTGTGACCATAGTGTCCCTGTTGACCACCTTTCCAGGCTGGGATTGGGATGTACCATTCTGCAGTGGTTCCAGTCCTACTTTGAGGGAAGTTTTCAGAAGGCAGTGCTGGGGAAATGCTGCTCAGCCTCTTGGCCTCAGGCCTGTATGGTCCTTCATGGTTTCATCTTGTCCCCTGTGCTTTTTAAAAAAAATTTTAATAATTTTTTATTTTAATGAGAATAACTTTAGATATATATAACAAACAATTGAAGTGGAAAGAACAAGGTACAAATACAACATCAATACAATATGTAAGCCAAAAGTTTGATGAATAAGCTAGCAATCCTTCTGATAGAACCTTATAACATGTACACAACAGTATTGTCTTAAAGTATTTTACATTTCCATATATATTCTGTTTGAGGAATGTGATAGAATACTAAGAAAGGACAATAGGCAAGTTAATAAAAACTCCCCTGTGCTTTTTAACATCTGGATGAAACCACTGGGAGAGTTCATCCAGAGATTTTGGCTGGGTTGTCACCAACATACAGAAGACACTCAGCTCTATGTTGCACTTCTGGCTAATCCCAGGGAGGCTGTAGAATCCCTGAACTGGTGCCTGAAGGCAGTTTTGGAGTAGATGTAGGCTGATAAACTGGAACTTAATCCCAACAAGACAGAAGTACTACTACTGACCCACTATTTATGGTGTTGAGTGTTCTGGATGGGGTTGCACTCTCCTTGAAGGAACAGGACCATAGTCTGGGGGTGCTCTCAGACTCAGGCCTACTGCTGGATAAGTAGGTGGCAGCTATGGACAGGTGTGTTTTTTACCAGCTTCAAGTGGTTAGGTTGCTGCAGCCTTTCATGGGAAGGAAAGATCTGGCCATTGTGGTACATGCACTTGTTACATCTAGATTAGATTACTGCAATGTGCTCTATGTGGGGCTGTCTTTGAACTGTTTGGAAACTTCATTTGGTGCAGAATTCTGCAGCCAGAATATAGAATGAAGAGGGTCATGGGACCATATTATACCAGTCTTATTCAATCTACAGTGGATCACAATTAGTTTCCGGACACAATTCAAGGTACTGGTGCCATATATAGATTGGGACGAATATACCTGAAGGACCACCTACTCCTGTATAAACCTACCGAACTATTGTGATCATCTTCAGAGAGCCTAATTCAGGTGACCCCACCTTCTGGGAACAGGTGGGTTGCAATCCAGAAGAGGGCATTCTCAGTAATGGCACCAAAACTCTAGAACTCTATCCCCAGGGAGATCTGCCAGCCCCCTTTAGGGATGGGCATGAACTGGCTAATGAACTAAAGTTCATTATGAATTTTGGCCAGTTTGTGGCTCATGAAGCGATGTTCATGAACTAAAGAACTGCCACAAATTTCGATGAATTTTGATGCAATTCATGGCGCTTCATGGCAGTTTGTGAATGGCTCAGAGTAGGAATGTGCAAAAAAAAAAAAAAAAGCCCCGACCCATTCAGATTTGGCTGGATCAGGCTGAATGTGTTTCAACTAGCTGAATGACTTTCGAATGCCACTTTCGGCAATGCAAACCAATCGGGATGGCATTCAGCTGGTTGAAGAATGGCTCAGAGTAGGAATGTGCAAAAAAAAAAAAAAAGCCCCGACCCATTCAGATTCGGCTGGATCAGGCTGAATGTGTTTCGACTAGCTGAATGACTCTCGAATGCCACTTTCGGCAATGCAAGCCATTCGGGATGGCATTCAGCTGGCTGAATCACGTTTGGCTCAATTATACCCTATGGGACTGTCCCCATAGGGTATAATGATCCCCCCTTAAAGGGGAGGTTTCCTATCACTGAAGGGATGCATGCTACCTTTGCGGCATGACTTGAGTTTTAAAGTTTAACCCCCCTGAGTTGCACTGCAGAGGCGGCATGCTCCCTGCAGTGAAGGGAGCCCGCTGCCCCCCCAAGCTAGCCCCCCCCGCCACCTGGCTCACCTGCTGATGCAGGCGAGCCAGGGAAGGCCTGGAGGGAGCCCCCGCCTTCTCTGGCCCACCCACCAAGGTGGGAGAGCCAGCCCAGGAGGGTGCGGGGAGGCAGGGCGGCCGAACAGGGATTTCCCGAATGGATAATGTATATTCGGTATCCATTCAAGGAATCTCTTTGCTGAGTGAGGGGAAGGGGGGGTCATTTAAATGCCTCCCCACTCCTTCCAGGGCCTTCCCCGGCATCCATTTGGGGAATCCCTGTTCAGCCAGCCGAATCAGATTGGAGAATCTGATTCGGCTTTCGGCAGGCCGAATAGGCATTATTTTTTCCCCCAGTTCATCCAAACCAAATGCACATCCCTAGCTTAGAGCCATTTAAACCAAACAGCTGCTTTCTGCTCCCTTCAAAAAGCCACAGGGAACAGGGGGTTAAACTTTAAATGGCTCACAAACTGACAGGAACCAGGTCAGTTTGTGAACCAACCACTCAGTTTGTTATGGGCTCGTGGTTCGGTTTGTGGTTTCGCTTGGCATTACCTCAGTGATCCCTCCTTCTTAACTAATGTTTTAAACCAAAGGTGTTAAACTCATTTGTTATGAGGGCTGGATCTGACATAAATGTCACTTTGTTGGGCTGGGCCATCTGGGCCATAAAATGTAATGCCAGATACCAGAGATATAAACAGGACAGCAATTATGAGTTGGTGTGTCCTCATTGCAAGGCCCCATGGGCTGTGAGGGTGGTGCAGAGGAAAACCCACATGGGTGGACTGGAGAGCCAGCAGTGCGGCACTGGGCAGAGGTTCATCTGCACCCCCCATGTGCAAACACTGGTCCCTGAGCCCATCCGTGACAGCATCCCCGGAGCTGCAGGCTGAGTGGAGAGGTATGAATGTGGTGGCACTGGCTCCCAACTTACCAGTGAGGCCTTACCAGAACCCCTTCCCCTGAAGCTAAGGGGTTTTGCTAGTCTGCTGCAGACAAGATTGTTCTGCCATGCTGAAGCGACAATTGGAGTGGCTTCGCCCACCAGCCCCAAGCAGCCCCCTGTCCTCTCCCTTGCACCAGTTGTTCACGGGCCACATAACAGCCCTGGATGGGCCAGTTCCAGCCCCCAGGCCTTATATTTGACGGCCTTGTTTTAAACTGTATTTTAAAAAATCTTTTGAACTTATTTTAAGCTTTGGTTTGCATGTTGGTTTTAATGGCTTTTAAGATAATATTTTAAGTTGTATGTTTTAATTTGTTAGCCACCTTGGTGGCCCTATGGGGCAGAAACGTAGGGTAAGATCTTGTAAATACAATAAAATACAGTATATGGAAATCAACATTAGAGCTGCAGATTTGCAGATATGCACACTTACCAAATTCAAAGGAACTTCATTGCAAATAAGAATGCATAGAATCACACTCTTCCAGTGCAATCCAAAATTGATGTAATTACCTCATTTATAACCCATTTTTCTCCACAATAGTGACCCAAAGTATCTTACGATATTCTCCCCTTCTCCATATTATCCTTACAACAACTCTGTGAGGTAGTTTAGGCCGAAAGTGTGTGACTGGCTCCAGGTCGCCCAGCAAGCTTCCATGGCAGTGCGGGGATATGAACTTGTGTCTCCCAGATCCTAGCCCAACACTACAGCAGGCCAGCTGTAAAAAGGACGTGACTTTGCGTAGGAGTGCAGCTTTAGTGGCACAACAGGGCCAATTAATCAATTCTAAACACTGTGATCAAACAAAAAATTGCCCCAGTTTAACTGGGCAATGGATTTTTAATCCTTGCAAATTATTGCATTGACTCAAAAGGAAGACTACCCTGAATGCAATGCAGTCTCTTGAAAAGGTTTGCACACAAAAAATTTTCCCCCTAGTATTCTACAGAAATGTAGTTTGTATGCCAATTTAAGATGACTCCTGCTTTTTCTTGATGACACATATTGAAAAACCCTAATCTTCCTTTCAGGTAAATACAGTTGTTTTAATACAAGTCAAAGCCATAGATGGAGTGCATCTCTCCTAGAGAATCTTGCAACTGCTCTGTCACCCAATCTCAGGCTGGTATAAAACTTCCCCAGCCCAGTTTTCTGTCCCAGCTGTGCCTTGTCTTGTTCCACGTAGATGTGCTGGCTGCTTTTATGAAGCAGACCATGCTTTAAAGGGTGACACAAAAATCTTGTGTTCAGAACTTTCTAGCCATCGGCATGTCTTGGATGATGTTGGTACCAAATTTCAGCATTCTGTCTGTGACATAAGTACCTTAAAAGTCATGATCTTCCCATCAGACAGCTAGTCAGTCAGGCCCAGGTGTCTTTTTTGAATACCAATGTCCTGGCCTTAACAATAAAGGAAATAGAAATCTGAAGTGTTCATTTATTTATCATGGCATAGCAGCCATCTATTATTGAGCTATAACACCTAGGTGGCTGAACTGACTTGGACTGCATTAGGAAGCAAATAGCTTCTGGGGGAAACAGTTAAGGGAGCCAGAAGGAGGATTAAGTACAGAGTATGTGGCAAACGTCAAAAGATTCTAGGGGATTTATGACTTTACATCAACCAGTATTGTAACTATGAAATTGGAAAATAGTAACTGAAGGCCAGCCCATTGTGTTAACAAAACTGACCCTTCACCTCCATTAAATGTTCTGGGGGATCACAAAGACTGAATTAGCATTTCCCCTTTATGAAGTGAGTCCATTTACATGGGTCTAAATCTAGAGAGTATGTGGGAGTAGCCTATCATATTTTGTAATATTTACAAATTGTTTTTACAATGTTAACTACCGGTAGTTATTTAAAAAGTGGTGGTGTACATGCATATTACAGGGATCTTGAAGTTGGGTGTGCATGTGCACGCATGTGCAAAGTAGATTTAGGAGTTGTGAGAAAATCTATGGTAAAACCATTGATTTTGCAGAAATTCCTAGAGTGATATGACATCACATCTGGGTTTTCCTTGGAAATGATATCATGTTGCACATGATGCTAGCAATTTTTCTCTCTCCTGCTGCCCAAAGGAGTGGCAACAGAGAGGTCTCTTGCCATAGCGGTAGACCTGAGAACCCTACAAAGAATACTTTGAGAATTCCAGTCAAATTATTTTGTTCTTTCCTGCTTCATCTTATCCTTGCTCTTCTGTTTCTCTCAGTTATTCTGTGTCATTTTATTTCTTACCATAGATGTCAATGGCTCAATCTCCAGAAAAAAAGATCCTACTTGGTTTTATCCTTATGTTTCAATGGTGGGCATTTTATTGTGAATTGGCTTCTTTGCAGCATCACCAAGGATCCATTTTGTGTGCTTCTGCCACCTGTGGAGAATTGTGTGGAGCAGCATATGACAGGGCCTTATTTGCAGTAGCACCAAGATTATAACCCCTCCCCCCAATGAAGCATGACTGGCACCTTTCTTTTAGGAAGACAGCAAAAACTTACCTCTTTCACCAAACTTTTGGTAAGGCTTAGGCTGGTTATGTTAAAAGTTTGATTGGAAGCCATTTCTTTGCAGTTTTCCTGACTACTGAATTCTCATTTTGTGAATTTTAATTCTCTGTCATTTTATCTTAGACTCTATTTTATTGTTTCTTTGATTACTTCTGTATTTTTACAAACTGACAGGGGGCTCTGTGTGCCAAAAGGGAGGGACTGGTTGAATTGAATATATTGAATTAACTAATTCAGCCCTCCTCCTTAGGGAATTTGGGTCTTGAGTCCCTTGATCCCCTTTCAAATCTGAGTTGCAAAGAACTACAGTCCCCAATAGCCTGACTGTGCTATGATGTCGAAATTAAAGCAAGCTTTGAAAAGTGGAAGATGAGCTTTAAATAAAGAAACACTTCCTTTCAGCCAACACATGGCCTCTAAACTTGGACTATTGATTCTACTGCACACAGAGAGCAAGTTCTTTGCATTGCTCAAAGAGTTTCATAAGCTCTGTCTTGTCATGCACCCCTGCATTTTGTTATTGCTGAAACTGGTAGGAAACTTGACTAATCTCAAGTCTGCTTTTGAATCTGGTGCTGCCTGCAAAGATTCACTGATGAGTCACTCAATTTCCAGGGTAGCAGAGGTAGCGATCATTAAATACCAGCAGCAAAACTGCTTTTAGAAGTAGAATTTGAGGCTTTTGCTCTCTTTTGTAGAGGCACTCGGTGGAAGAGGGAAGCACTGACAAGATTAGGGGATTGTTTGTTTGTTTGCCTGTGTTTCCCCACAAAGCAGCATCAAAATGTCACCAGGGAAATGGAACCAACTAGATCATGAATTGCTTGCATAGCGTAACATCACTGTTGGGGGCAGGGGGAGGTTGTAACACAGACTTACACCCCAAAATACAAACTCCTTTTTTTGCAGCATAATGTCCAACCAGTAATTATTGCTAATTAGTAACGTGTGCATATTATCCCAGCTGGTCCACATTTTTACCTTTCCCTGGTAAATCATTGACTGAATTGGGTTCCTTTTTTGGCTTGTTAAAATGTAGTTAGGCCCTGTTCACACAGAGCATTTGCTGCGTTGAAGGCACGATCGTCCCGCGGATTTTCTGGGCGCGATCACACCAGAACATCTGGGGGGCGTAGTGCACCCGTGGCTAACCCATAGCTTCTCGCTGAAGATGCAGAGTAAAAAACCACGACATATGAGGTACTAGTTTCTGGAAAACGCGGGGCAAGGGCAGGCGTCTGATCACATTTCCGTGTGAATTCTGTGGCATCCAGCGCCTGTCCAGGTCCCATTGCAAACCGGATGTGGGTTTTTTTGGTAAGTCTCCACAGGATGTGCACAAATGATCATGCACATGCGCAAATTTCGGTGAGAAAAAAAATTCCCGTTTGCCATGGAAGCCTAAACATGGGACCTTGACGGGACACGTGATCGGGCTGCTGCTCGTTACTTTGCTCCGGAGCTAACAGCAACGTTTCTCCCCCACATTTTTCGGCCCTTGTGACTGGGACCTTAGATTGATTGCTAGAGTGGTAATTCTTCAGAATTCAGATCCCTGCCCACTGGCTCTAGAAGTTAAACCTATGAATGGGAGAGGTGGCTACATCTTGTCTCTAGCACATATGCATGGAAATGCCTGCGCATGAATACTAAGACACCTCACAGCTTCCACAGTCAGAAATTTAATGCATTGCAGATTCTGAGGTCCACAGTAGTAATAATAGGCCCCGGTCACACGGAGCATTAGCCATGCTAGAGGGATGGAAGATAGGCGGACTTTTGTTGGCAGGGTGATGTCTCTACTTTTTATCATGCTGTTTAGGTTCGCCATCGCTTTCCTCCCAAGGAGTGCCGAAGACGCGTGGCAAAAAACTAGTACCTCGGAGGTACTAATTTCCGGAAACCGTGGGGCAAGGGCAGGCGTCTGATTGCGTTTCTGGTGGCATCTGGCGCCCGCCCATGCCCCATTGCAAAAAGGTCCCCCCCCCCGAAGTCTCCAGGGATGCACACAAGCACCCAATGGGGCATGCGCATACTTCAGGTTAAAAAAACCCAACACAACCCCGTTTGCCGTGCTGCGCCGCTTCTTTGGCACCTCGTGTGATCGGCACCTCCCCCCTAAACACGGGACCTCGACAGGACCACGAGGGGACACCTGATCGCGCAGTCGCGCGTTATTTTGCTGCGGGACAAACAGCCACACCTCCCCCCCGGGATATCCGGCCCGTGTGACCGGGGCCATAGTATCTCTTTTTAAAGAAAGAAGCCCTGCCCTAACTTTGTAAATCAGAAGAAAGACTATTGAAAAACAAATATATATCGTTTGCAATCAAGAGAGAAAAAGCCTTCAGCAGCACATAACAGAAAGTGGGGACTTGGTTATCCAAAGAGATTTTGGTACAAGGATGCTGGGACAGCCACCAGCTCATGTCCTGTTTGCCGGTTGGAAACAGGGAGCTTTTTTTTAATATATATATAAATCAGTTTGTTAGTTCATTGACTTGTCTGTGGCTCTTTGGCAAATTGCTTCATTGTATTTCTTCCTAAACATAAAGGACAACACAATTTTTTTTTGTGAGTGCATGCATATTCTCACACAGCTGAATTGTTCTACTGCCCCCTGTCCTAGCTGTGCAACTAATCCACTCAGCAGACTATTATGGAAACAGAAAATTAAATCAGTTACAAATCATACAAACATGCTGTGTTGTTTATAAAATCCTACTCTTTGGTGTTCATCAAAGCAGTCCCTAATGACACTAATGGCTGCCTATCAGTTTGAATCAGCACTGTCTTTGTGCATGCACTGTTTTGCAAAAACCTGATACATATCTGTTCAGCGGGTGCCGATTGCTTTTTTTGGCAAGAACTGAACAGGCTGAGTGATTGACACATATGACTGACACCTTCAAACACAGTAAGTTCCACTGTTGACCATGTGTGTGGCAAAATTTGCAGTAACCCTAATTACAAGCAGGTCCCTATGTTAATCTATAAATGTTAAAAATTGTCCTCAGTACTGTGCTGGGTGCGACAATCCTGGCCATTCCCAAATAACTTGCTTCACATTGCATTTCACAATGAATCATTCCTCCTCAGCATGCTCATAGCCTTTTGTGGATTATCCTGTGCACTGAAACCCTAAAAGGATTGGGCCATTAGATGTATGCATATGAGTATCATGGCAGCCTCATGCTACAAGGGAATAGCCAAGTGTACCTGGCTGGCACAGCATCAAAGCACTGAGCTGAGAAGCAGCAGCTGGAAGGCAACGTAGCCCTCAGCACTATTATTTACATACCTGCCCTTGCTCCCATCTCTAGTTCCAGCTCCTGCCAACCTAGCAGTTCGAAAGCAAGAAAGTGCAAGTAGATAAATAGGTACCACTTCGGTGGGAGGGTAACAGCATTCCGTGCGCCTTGGTGTTTAGTCATGCCGGCCACATGACCACGGAAACATCTTCGGACAGCGCTGGCTCTTCGGCTTTGAAACGGAGATGAGCACCGCAACCCTAGAGTCAGATTCGACTGGCTTTCGAGCAAGGGAACCTTTACCTTTATCTTCTACCTTGCTTTCCATGCTCCCTACTCCCATGCTATCCTTGTAACAATCTTGAGAGGGAGCTTAGACTGTGAGAGTGAGAGAGAAGGGAGCTGGCCAAGTGACACCCAGGAAGCTTCATCCCCAGAAAAACTAGCAAAATTTTATAATGATTTACCAAATGTTTGTTAGAAATGTCAAAGAAACGTTGGTTCTTTTTTCCATATTTGGTGGACTTGTGATAGAGTTAAAAAAATATCGGTCATGGATTCACGAAATGTTGCAAAAAATCTTAGAATGTACCATACCTTTTACACCTGAATTATTTTTACTGAACATATGACCAGAAAATTGTAAAAAAAACCAAGACTTTTATGTTATACACGTATTGACCACAGCAAGAATATTATATGCTAAATACTGGACAAAAAATGAAGTACCATCAAAAGAAGAAATGATAAACAAAACTCTTGAAACAGCAGAGATGGACAAACTGACTTTATTTTTGAGAGAACAAGGAGAAGAAAGATTTCAAAATACATGGTCAAGATTTTACAAATGGTTAGATGATTATGTTAAATGAACAAACAGTGACATAAAATGGGTAGAATATAATTTCATATTCTTAAACATAAAGCAAAACTCTTATACAAATGATTTTGGTGGAAAAATTACTTAATATGTATTTAGATACTGTAGGGGGTAACAAAATAGATGTACTAAAATGAATATGAACCCCCAACTTGTTTGTAATATATGTTGTCTGTTTGTTGTTTGTCTTTGTTAGATATAAAATAAAATAAAAAAACTTTACAAAAAAAAAAGGAAGCTTCATGACTTTGTACCTGGGTCTTTTCCTTCCAACATTCTGGCCATTGCATCACACTGACAAGAAAGGGCATCTCCCTTCACATACCCTGACATCTATATGCATGCTCTGCACAGGCCCAGCAAGGATTCTGCCAGTAAAAGGCTGAGATGACAAGAAAGCACCTAAACGGGGCTACTGGCTCATGAGATTCTGAGGAGTTAGATCTTGGGAGATGGTTTCAGAGGGCAGTCCTGTCAGTCTGCAGTAGAACAGTTAGATCTGAGTGCAGGAGGACCTTAGAGGCTGACAAGATTTGGGGGGTATAAGCTTTGGAGAGTCAAGTCTCCCTTGGCGACAGAGAGCCAAACAAGGTTTTGCAGCTCTAGATTTTCATGGTGGAGTCACGTGGCTCCTGATAGGTGAATGGTTTTAAGGAAGCCTAGAGTGGGAATCTACCAGGAGAACCGTAAGTGGAGCCAAGTGTAGAAGTGTTCACAGCTTTTAAAAAACGAAGGGCTTCTCAGGTTTTTTAAAAGTATAGACTTGCCACTTGCTTTCCTGGTAAAGAGTCCACCCACCTCAAACATACAGAGTCTCCCCCCTCTTAGTTAGTTAGCCACACTACATTTATGTCAGATATCATCTGTTTGAAGATTGGTTTACATACGCAGATACATTTTAAAAAAAGGCCAGTTTCCTTTCTCCCTCATTTCTGGTGTCTTTTAACACCGTACTCTAACTGCAGTGTTGTATGTGTGCATTTTAATTTGTTGGGAACTTAAAGGCAGAAGAAGAATCTGTAGCAAAAGCAATTTTCTGCAAATAACTGCAACTAATTTACGACTATATATAAGGAGCTCGGGGAAAAATGACACCCCCTTACAGGCAGTGGTCCAGGTGGTTGATATTTTATTAATGTTACTTCCATGCTGTTTGTTTTTTGCCATGGCACTAAGGAAAATTCTTTTGAACAGTATGAAGGACTTTATATATGGCTAAATATTTCACTTATGGAAGTGTAGGTGAAATGAACTCTTTAGGTTTTATTTCCTCTAAAAGAAGTGTCTTAGATCCTTTATCTGGCTAGAAATATTTGCAGATCTTGAAAAAAAATTCTGTATCTTGAAAGGGAATGAGTGAAAGTCCCATTGGTAGGATGGACAGGGACTGCAGCCAGAAGAAGGCCCCAGTAGATTTCAGTGGATTCATTAGTCAAACGATGTGCTAAAGGTGTCTACCCACATAAAATATAGTGCTGAAAAATAAAGTGCTCAGGGAGGATAGCCATAAAAAATGGCTGGCCTACATGAACTACCAGCTTGCACCTTGGATCCTGCTTAACCATTCTTGTGAACCTTGGTCCGGATGATACAGTGGACCCACCTAGATTTTCTGCAGTGTGCTATGCACATGGGCCAAACCATCATTGGTCACCAATGGTCAATTGTCCAGCCTGGGTAGAAAATTTGGATGGCTCTGGCAATGGGAAGCAATCCCCAGTCACCTATCAGATTCCTAGAGGCTTATACTGGAAATTTAGTCACCTACCAGATTCCTTTCACTTATTTGCATGGACCTCTCATTTTCACACTTCATTCTTTAAGGCTTCTATTTGCCTTGATCAACTGCCTCATCATGCTTCTGACTCCTTTGTCTCCTATCTCATTAGCCCATAAATGACATCAGAGCATGTAAGCCAATTACTGTGAAAGGATTAATCAACACCACAGACTATTACAACAGAGATAATAAAACAATGAGGATATTATATAACACCAGGAAGCAGTCAGAATTCACTACAGCAAGTACTCAATCAAAGAAGAGGAGTAGGAGGAGGAGTTTGGATTTATACCCCACCCTTCACTCAGAGTCTCAGAGCAGCTTACAAACTCCTGAGAGAGCTCTTTCCAGAATTGTCCTTCAGAGAACAGTTCTGACAGAACTATGGCTTGCCCAAGGTTATCCAGCAGCTGCAACTGGAGGAGTGGGGAATCAAACCCAGTTCTCCCAGATTAGAGTCCACGCACTCAACGACTACACCAAATGTCCAGTAAAACACTGTATGAACTTGGTGAATTTTCAGCATGTTAGCTATGGGATAGCCTCAAAAAGGCAACTGTTTCTGTCTGAGGGTCACATTAAGGTCTCTGCCTGCTTTTCATGGCTATGAGTTTGTTGCTGGTTCTGGCAAGTGCAGTCCAGTGTCACTTCCTGCTTCTCCATTTTATATTCAGGAGACTTACTGGGATTGGGGAAGCCACCAGAGGCTGCTGCTGCTGCTGCTGTGGTTCAAGAGCTTTGAGTGTCACCCACTGTCACTCCTCACAGGATCCAAGCTGCTTAACCATTCTTGTGAACCTTGGTCCGGATGACACAGTGGACCCATGGGCTGAGGCTCCTCCTGAAAAATCAACACATATCTTTAAGGCCAGATAAAAAGTTCCCATGTAATGGGTGTGGTCCACAAGCTATAATGTGCCCGCCATTTCAGCAACCCCCACTAGCTTCATATGAATACATTGCCTAAACAAAGTTTTAGAGATGTTAAAACAATGCAGATGGCAGCATGATAATTTTAAGAGCTTTGATATACAGGTTGCCATCAGACACCCCAAGCCACTGAAAACATACGTATCAGAACAAGAATCTGCTTATAATTAGCAGGTGATCTTGCAACATCTGCTCTGTAGTACCAGGCCCCTCCCCCAGGCCTTTAGGCAGCCATAAAGGTACTTACTACTTGTAACAGACCAACCTGACTAATTTATTCTCCCCAAGCTGTTAGAAGCATGTTGCACCCTTGATACAACCTGTCTACTGTATCTGGTACTTAAAAGGGGAGCGAAAAAAGAGAGTTTGCATTAACTGCGTTTAAGAAGGATGTCTGACAAAGAGCTTTTCTTGCCCATTTTATCTATGCACATTGCTACCCAGCAAACTGAAAGGTTCCCACAGTTCCCTCCTTGCTTGAGCAGACAATGGGGGTTAGTGATGGGTGGGGCAGAATGGCTTTTTACTGCCAGAGAGTTGTTAAAAAACAGGTGCAATCCCTGAGTTGCCAACTATGGTGAGACCTCTTGCCTCCTTGTTTATTGTCAAATTAGAGAACATTTAGATTGGATTGCCTAGTTTTTTAATCCTTAAAAAGATATCCAGTCTGGGAGGAGGGGTACCTTGTGCTGTGACATGGGGAAGGGAGTACAGTTTTCTCACTTTGCTGCTTTCTCATTGGAAATTGCCCCACAAATACACACTCCATCTGCTGCTAGCCATAGTAGGGGACAGGTCATATCCAATCTTCCCTCTAAGCTGTGTAGTCCTGTGAGCAAAAATTCTTCTTTGTGAGCTGCTGGCATTAAAGTTGTGAGCGGGTGATTTGGCTACTGCATAAATTAGTCTGCTCTGGAGCCATCCTTCCTGAGCGAAGACAAAAATGTGTGAGCCAGAGGCTGAAAAACTGTGAGCTAGCTCACACTAACTCAGCTTAGAGGGAACACTGGTCATATCCTCATACCATATCTGTATTTCCTCTCCTAGGCCATTAGATGGTTGAGGCAGTGAGGGGAAGTCTGTCAGAGAAACAGTGTAAGGAGAAGGGGTTAACCCCTCATGCTATGATTCTCTTCTGATGGGTACTCTGGCTGTCTTCCAAGATTAAAAATACATTGGAAATAGACATGACTGATTACCCATCAGTTCAGTTCCTGTCCTCATCAATTGTGAGCGGATAACCAGTTGTTCATCAAGCTGCTTGGAAACATCTGAGTAAATTTAGATGCATATGTGTGATGAACTGAACTTTTAAAATCTTTGAAGTGCTGTGTAAACAGGTAAAGGACTGTGAAGGGTTAATTCTTCACAGAGCCAGAGAGCTGTGAGTGACAGGCTGTTTCAAGAGATCTGATTGGTTAGCATCAGCTGAGCAGAGAAAGACTTCTGAGCTGAATGCTGAGGAGAGATGCAGTCTGACTTCAGCCCTAGCTGAGAAGAGTCCAGTACTGACAGTTTCAAAATTCAGCCCTGACTGACAACAGACAGGAGAACTGGGGAAAGTTGTCAAGGGTGAGTGGATAGTTAGATGGAGACTCCCATTCGGGCAGAGAAAGGGGATAGATTTTCTAGTGAGAGGAGAATTTCCCTACCCAATCAAACAGGGAGTTAGGTCTCAAGAGTGCAGAGATTTCTGGTCTGGTATGGTTAGAAACAGCTTATAGAAACCTAAAGAGTCAGTTTAAAACCCAAGACAAGTACTTGTGTTTCAAAAGAATTAGAGATTACTCAAAGAAAGTGTACTGAAGTTTTTGGGGAAAACACTGGAACAAAAGCCTCTCAACATAAAGATTTTTATGAAAAGCTTAAGAAACTCTCTTTAGCCTGAAACATAAGAAACATGAGAACTAAGTCTGTGCATGTACTGATTTTACCTCTGAGTTATCTATATTGAGTTACCTCAGAAATTTAACCTTTGATTTCACCTGACCTTTCCTCTTTATGTTAAATTAAGTAAAATATTTTGTCAATTTGGAATATAAAAACATCTCAAGTGACATTAAAGTTAAAGGGGGCTCCCAGTCCTTCCCTCAAGTTCCTGGGCTGAGCAAACAGACAAAATATTATACTGTAACACGGTAGAACAGCCAGAGTTGTTCAGGAAACACATTACTAGGGTGGCTCAATCAGACAGGGAAAGGAAAATGGAGGGAGAAATCTTGCTTCTGGGGGAGGGAAGTAGGACAGGGGCATGAAAATATGATTTCTGTAATTATACCACTTTCTTACATAAGTAGACTGTTTTGTTGCAGCTCCCCCAACCAATCTGTTGCAGCATCTAATTTTTAAAAGACACATAGAAAAAAGGCACATTTTTTTCAGTGAGACTTACTACTTAGGTGTCTCTCAGTGCAATCCTATGCACAATGACTGATTCAAGGCTTATACTGGAGTAACTCTGCATAGCATTACAATGTGAGTGAGCTTTCAATGTCTGTCCCATGAGCCTAATTAATTTTGCTAACAGTTCTTGTGATACATTCTCACACAGCTGCTGCTGACTACTCAAGTGTAAAAACCAGTAAATTCATTCTATCCCATATTAGTCCTTTAAAGGATGCATCCAACTGTAAAGGCACACAGAGAAGATGAACTGGGATGGTTAAAAAAGAGCAAGTTGAAACTGAATCTGGCAAAGATGGGTTCTGTGGCTAGGGGGAGGGGCTTCAGGGATTTGGTTCATCTTACCAGCCCTTGACAGGATGCCACTGGCACAGTCCATCAAGAGCCTGGGTGTGATCCTGGATGCCTCCCCCAATATGGAGGCCCAAGTCACACATATAGCCAGGTTGGCATTTTTCCATCTATGCCAAGCCTGGCATCTGGTCCCTTTTCTGTTGCACTCTGATCTGGCCAGAGTAATTAATGCAATGGTCACCTCCAGGTTAGACTACTGTAACTTGCTATATGCTGGCCTGCCTTTGAGACTGATCCAGAAGATCCAACTGATCCAGAATACGGTGGCGCACATCCTAACAGGAACATCATGGACTGCACATATTTAACCTGTGCTACGTCTGCTGCATTGGCTTCCAGTGGAACACTGAGTCAAGTTCAGTGTTCTGGTTCTGACCTTTAAGGCCTTGAGCAGTCTGAACCACCTCCTCTGTTACGCCCCCAGGAGAGCACTACACCCTTCACAGAACAACTTACTGGTGATCCTCACCCCTTGAGATATCCGGCTGTTCTCAACTGGGGCCAGGTCCTTTTTGGCCCAGGCCCTGACGTGGTGGAACTGTCTGCCAAGTAACATCAGGGCGCTGCAGGATCTTATGCAATTCTGCAGGACCTGTAAGGCAGAGATGTTCCACCAGGCATTTGGTTTACATCATAGCAGCACCCTACCTGGATCCCTATTCCCTATAGAGCTCCCTCCCTCCCCATGCTTCTGAAGCACTCACAGACCAGATACGGGAGGGAACTGCAAAAAAATTTCACCGTTTGCTTTTAATTATTGTATAATATGCTGGATATGGTTTTATGTTTTTATGGTTTTAAAACTTGTACATCGCCTAAAGTCTCACAATTGTGGAGATTAGGCAATTAATAAATGTAAATGTGATAAATAAATAAATAAACCTGCAAGCAATTCTATGCTTTATAATACCAGCTGGTCAGTTTGATGATCTGCACATGACCCCAGAGGATGCTGCATCTTTAGCAGTAGATGATATGATGATAGTTTTCAAACTCATCAAAAGTATCTGCAAGTTGCAATCGTACTGTGCTGAAGAACTTTATCAGGGAACATCAAACTATCTGATAAGGAGCTCATCTTGCATGTACTGAGGGAGTCTGAGCAAGGTAAGTTCACCTGATAATTGTGTTTCTGCTGAAGTTCACAGCACACCAAATTAGGAAGTGCAATTGTGGATCTCCTGTGTCTCATGACCCAAATGTATATCCATCAGGAAGCTCAGCCGATCTTGGCTCCCTGATTGTATCTGTAAGACAAGTGTTGGCTGTACTGACATCTCATCTGTTCATCTAAAATGTATCCTGTAGATTTTCTTATTGAGAAGAAAGTTGCATTTTCTTATTGTTTCACTTTGTTTTTCTAGCTTAGCTACTTCAGGGCACATCTCTACGGAGCATGGATGTTTTGACTTGTTTTTCCCCAGTTGATCACCATTCCTTTTCCCTGAAGACCTAAGTATAACTTATATATTTTAGCCAGGTGCCACAGGCAACTTAAGGCAGGTTGGGGAATTTCATTGCAGCCCATCTCTATTCAGAAGTAATGGAAAAAAAGCTATGAGAAATTGTACCTGTCATATCTGTCAGTGGCTAAAAGCAGTGGGAGATGATTCTGACAGCTCTCGGCAGCTTCTCCGCTGATCACCCGTGTTACTGTTCTGCCCTGCTCCCGGGGAAAATGATGGGCAAGCTGTGTTTCAGAACCATCTCAAAAAGGATTTTCTTTTCTCCCCTCTTCTCTCCCCCCCACCTATGTATTTGTTTAATTTCATTCTAGGCCTGAGAAACTTGTTGTTGTTGTTGTTTTTGTTTTGCTTCAGAATACAAGAGGCCTTTTAAATTCCAATGCAAAGTAGAAAGGTGAAGAAAAGATGTTTGTTCAGGAATTGTGGGCCTCACTCGAATATGTAGAAAAACACATTAAATATTATTCTTTGCCTTCCTCCCTTCTCTTTCTTATTTGCTTTACCTTGGTAAGGAAATTGAGACACCCTTATCTCTGTCTCAGAAACCTTTTTTTTTTTGGGGGGGGGTAATTTCTTTACTGCAGGCTCATGACATTACTACTAGCACTGGCCAATTCAGAGGCTCTGTGTGGGCTGTCAATCACAGCTGCTGATGTGGCATGCCAGTATTCTCTTCTGTACCTGAAGAGGGTGTCCAGGGCTAACAGCATGTACTCCAGGGGTGGATTGGCCATTTACCTACTGGGAAAAGTCCAAGTGGACCTCTGCCCTGAAGGGCCATCTGCCTCCACAGTGCAGCTGGTGAGGAGCAGCAGAGCAGTTTCTGGCTTTGCCCTGTTTCCTGGGGCATGGAGGAGCTGGTGAGGAAAAGCATGGTGCTGCATCCCCCCCCCCAAGCTGGTTCTTCTTCCCTCCCTCAGGTGAAAAGGCTTGGTGGTAGGAGGGGTATGGCCATTTTTACCCCCAGTTCACCCATAATGCACTCCGCGTTAAATCACTAAGGTTGCAATTCTATTCATACTTGCTTTGGTGACCTGGGCCTCCATAGAAAGTGAGGCATCCAGGATCACACCAAGGCTCCTCACCTTCTGGGCTGGCGAAAGTGGCACACCATTGCTGAGCGGTCGGGTTAGAATGGATAAAAGGAAGTACTTCTTCCCCCAAAGAGTGATTAACACTTGGAATTCACTGCCACAGGAGGAGGTGGTGGCTACAAGCATGGACGGCTTCAAAAGGGAATTAGATAAGCATATGGAGCAGAGGTCCATCAATGGCTATTAGCCACAAGGTATAGATAGGGACTCCGGGGCAAGTGATGCTCTGTCATCTTGGTGCTTGGGGGGGGTCAACAGTGGGAGGGCTTCTAATGTCCTGGCCCCACTGGTGGACCTCCTGATGGCACCTGGTATTGCTGGCCACTGTGTGATACAGAGTGTTGGACTGGATGGGCCTTTGGCCTGATCCAACATTGGCATCTCTTATGTTCTTATGTTCTTATCTAGGGTGGGCAGCCTGATTCCCATCCTAACTCCCCCCCTGACTTAGGTACAGGACCACCATCTTCATTGGACTGAGTTTCAACCCACTCTGCTGCAACCAACCAGCCATGGTCTCCAATGCCCTGGGCAGACATCCAATAACAGATAGAGTTGGGTATCATCTGCATATTGGTGACACCCCATTCTCATCACACCTCAGAAGCTAAGCAGGGCTGGCCCTGGTTAGTACTTGGATAGGAGACCATCAAAGAAATCCAAGTTTGCTACACGGAGGGAGGCAATGGCAAACCACCTCTGTTTATCTCTTGCCTTGAAAACCCTATGGGGTTGCCATAAGTCAGCTGTGCCTCGATAGCACTTTCCACCACAGAAAGACATTGCTGTGAGCTGGCTGAAGTACTTTGGCAGTGCAGGCTCTCTCTCCCTGTGGATGTCATATGGAGTAGTGGACATGCTGCTCTGTTGCAGTGCCTCTTGACTTCACCTGTACTATATCTGTATATTTTTATATAAACAAAGAAAAAAGGGAAACAAACTCAACCCAAAATATACTACGACAGATAAAATAATATCAAAATAAATATTTATTATATGGTGTACACAACAGTAGAATTAAAAGTATAGGGCCTGAATATCAAACTGTATTAAGAGTCAGAACAAGTTTTATATAAACTGTAATAATCTCCCTGTAAGAGCGTAGAAATTGGTATTTCTAAGCTGTAAAAACACACATCCAGAAAATACTATACATCAGTGCATTTCCAGATAACAACACCTGGTCAGGATTGATATATAGTATTTTCTAGATGTGTGTGCTTTTAAACAGTATATATTATTGGCCACTAAGGAAGGTCCTTGAGGCTGAAATGCTTAGGGTCTGTGTTGGTCATTTGATGTGTTCATCAACTTTATATGGAAGATTATTACAGTTTGTTCCAACCCTTAATGCAACCTGATATTTAGTCCCTATGTTTTTAATTTTATTTATATAGAAAGCCAATATTACAGAAATGCCATAACTCTCAAGTGCTCTTTCTTCTCCCAAGAGAACCAATCCAGGTAAGTGCCGCCCCTTGAATTTCTCACTGCTTGGAAAAATGGGGAAAGTATAACAATACCATAATGGGTGGTTATGCCCATAAACTTGTGAACATATGTTGGAGGGATATTCATGCATTTGTTCCAATTCGAGGAGAGAACAGGACTAATGCACTGGCTCCTGCTCCCTCTCCATGTGTATCGCCTTGTCAGGTCATTGGCCCTTCTAGCCTAGTATCTCCTACTCTGACCCTCATCAGTTCTCACAGGGTGAAATAAAATGTAACCACCTAGTTGCCTATTGCCCCCTCAGATGGAAGAAAGAGTCAGACAACCGAGGTTGGATAAAATAAGGCCACTTTATTAACATATTAAAGTAACAGCAAGGGCAAACATGAAAACAGTAGCACGACAAGGCCTGGTGTCACTTTGACCCCATCCTTAACCGTATAAAAGGCAAGACACCATGGCCCCGGGTTGGAGCCAACTGTAAGCCGCTTGCAAACCCAGCCGAGCCAATGATTGGGATGCGCCTTCATGAGCCCTCAAACACCACCGCACAGCCAGCACTGAGTCTCCATCGTGGCCATCCCCATAGGCAGTCTGTTGATCCCGCCGACTTCTCTACCCACCCAGGGGTTATTAATTAGTGCTTACATAGCTGCTGAACTTTATTTAATCCTAGTACTGCCACTGCAAGGGCCAAGCCTCTGCTTAGGCCCCTCTGCCCACTCAAATGCCTGAAATTAGCTTAATCCCTTGCTGCAGATCCTGAAGGAAAATGTTGTTTCCCTTCTCGGAGAGATGAATGCCATCCCCTCTGTACAGGTCTGGAAAATCAAGCCGAATTTGGGGGTGAGGCAAGTAACCTTTAAAATATTATGGAGCTCCCCATTGGCCTTACACTGAGCTGTCTCGATCCCCTTGGGGTCCCAAGAGCTACACCAAACTGGGTGCGGAATCATGGCCAACCACACAATAACTGTGTCTGGCCATTGGTGCTTAATGTACTCCAGGTTATCCCTGGCTTGCCACACAAGGGCCTTCCCCTTCAGGAATCTCAAGTCGTTACCTCCCAGATGGATAACCAACACATCTGGCGGCGAGGCAGAACTGTCCTTGAACAGAAGAGGGAGGAGGCCCGGCCAACATAGGCCCCGGCTCCCCCTCCACTCAACCGTAGCCCACTGGCTGAGGCCCAGTTGCGAGCCAATGGCCGATCGATTGGCCCGACGAGCTGCCCAGAAGATATAACTGTGTCCAGAGATGAGAATCCATCTCCTGCCACAAAACACGGCTCCTAGGAAGAAACTACAATGAGCTCCAGAACCCAACAGTGTAAACAGCATTGCAAACAGTAACTTATAATACAGGAAGAGGGCGCACATAACGTTTATAAGCAGCAGATTGCCACCTGCCTACCCTCTGGATATCGGCAGTTGGATAGCCTAAGGCTGCCGCCGTGGATGCTGCTCCTATTCTGAATGAGTGAGTGCCAAACTTCACTCCAGAAAGGCCTAACAATCCCAAAGCCTGGGCTGTAACAGTCCAAAACTGGTGCTTTGTCAGCGGGCTACCAAATGCATGGAGAAAGAGGTATCCATCCGCATTGCCCCTGAAAGCCCTGTACTGAGACAAAGCCAATACAGGGCATAGTTCAGAGTCGGACCAGACACCCAACTTGACCACTGACCGTTTATGTCGCTAGTCAGTTTTGGAGCCCCTAATAGTGATGTGTGCCTCCTTCCCTTTAAATTGGCGGTCCCGATTGTGCAATGCCCTGCTAGACTGGTCAGTCTTGGACAGTGCTACAAGCTTGCTTACTCTAAGGGCTCCAAAGAATGCCAGCAGCGAAGCCACATGGAACAGGCAGGCTTCAAAACTGGAACTGCACACTCTGGACCAGGTTGCTTGCAACCCTTTAAGCACTGTCGGTGAAATAGGACGCCGCTGGTCCTTCAAAGCGCCTCTTTCCCTTGTCCAACCTTCCAACATCTTTCTAATACGAAAGTCCCCAGTGACTTCGGGGGTGAGCGGGATACAAATTGAAAATATAAAATAAATAAATAAATAAATAAATAAAAACCAAGAGCCTTGCTAGCAAATGCAAGGGCAGAAAGACTTCCTCGCATGGAGCTAACCGCCAAACCTGCCTCCTTCAAGGAAACAGAATAATGGATCAGCTGCTCCACTGGAATGGGTCAGACCCTGGGATAGCCCTCCTGCTTCCTAAAGTCCTCAAATTGGTGAACTGACCATTCATAGCCTCTTCATGTGCTTGGGGTGATGGCGAGGCCTATTGCCCTGCAAGCCTCAGCCCCCCAACCTGCCATAACTCTGGGGGCATCCTTGCCGGCTGAAGATCGGCATCTGGAGCAAGCTGACGAAATCTCACCATCTGTTTGCGAGAGAGAGCATCAGCTACCCCATTATCCACCCCCGGCACATGTCTAGCTAAAAACAGTGTGTTGAGCTGCAGGCATCACAGCATAAAGGCACAAACCAAGCACATCACCCTTGGTGATTTAGATGTGAGGGAATTGATGATGTGGACCACCGCCAAATTATCACACCAAAAAGTGCACCATGTGACCTGTCAACTCATTCCCCCACAGCCAAACCGCTACTAAAATGGGGAAGAACTCCAGGTATGTCAGGTCCCTAGTAAACCTGGCAGAAATCCAGTCCTCGGGCCATTCCTCTGTGCACCAATGTCTGCAAAAATAAACCCAAAGCCCTGGAACCCTGCGGCATCTGACATGACCTGAAGCTCAGATTCAAGCTTTATGTCCTCCCGCCAGAAAGAGACTCAATTAAAGGAAGTCAAAGTTTCCTTCCAAACCATTAGGTCAGCCCTCATTGCGCAGTTAATATGCACCCTGTGGTGTGACATGCGAAGCCCTGCCATGGCATCACATAGCCTGCACAAAAAGGCTGGGCTGGGGGCAACCACTTTGCATGCAAAGTTAAGATGCCCCACCAGCTGCTGAATTCCCCTTAAGGTGGCCTTTCTTCATGTAAGAAATGGCAAAATACAGTCCCGCAGGTCTATAAGTTTTTCCATGGGCAGCCGGATGTCTGTGCCACTGTATCCAGTTCCACTCCCAGAAAAACTAGCCTCTGCGCTGGGCCCTCAGTCTTTTCATGGGCCAGAGGAACCCCCAGCTCCACGGCCAAATTCTGAAACCCTTCAAGGAGCTGGGTGCATCTACCTGTTCCTTGAGGCCCCACAAAAAGGAAATCATCTAAATAATGTGCAACATCCTGAAGGCCCATTTTAGCCCACAAAGCCCACTCCAGAAATGAACTGAAGCGCTCAAACATGGCACATGACACAGAACATCCCATGGGCAAGGCCCTATCCATGAAAAACTGGCCACCAAAAGAGAAACCCAACAGCTCGAAATCATCTGGATGCACGGGGAGGAGGCGAAACGCCGACTTAATATCACACTTTGCCAACTTCGCCCCCTGACCACAGCGCCGTACAACACGAACTGCTTGGTCAAATGAGGTGTACCTCACTGTGCACAGATAATCAGGAATGGCATCATTAACTGAATCACCTTGTGCATATGAAAGGTGGTGAATTAAGCAAAATTCACCAGCTGCCTTTTTAGGCTCAATCCCCAAAGGTGAAACTCTCAAGTTAGGAAGCGGTGGCAAAGAAAATGGGCCCAAAACACGGCCCTCTTCCAATTCCTTGTCAGTCTTTTTCCTCACCACCGACTCCATGCCCTTAACTGATGTAAGATTACAGGCCATAAATGAGGCCCTAACTCCTTGAAAGGTATATGAAAACCAAATGTGAAACCCTCTAACAAATAAACTCTGTCCTCCTCCTTAGGGTACCCCCACAGCCAGGCTTCAAGTGCCATCAAGCTTATCGGTCTGGGACCCTTTACCAGTGGAGGAGGAGGAACTACCCCCTCCTCTCTGCTTCTGACGCCTGCGTGGACTTCATCGAGGACACAAAGGGAATGAGTGGAGTCCTGAATGTGCATAGTTTCCTGTTACATACCCCCCGGGACCCAAAATCCCAAGAGCAAGCGGGGTTGAACCGCCCGCCCCGTGGCACCACGGGAAGTATTAGCCCCCTGCAAATGCTGCACAGTGTGCCCACTATGCGAGCATTCAACAGAAGATAAGTTGGGGATGGACATAATTTGAAGCCACAGATGAGGATGCATTTTATCCCATGGAAGCATGGGATTCATGGCAGTCCTCATCCAAAACTCCTCATCATATTGCATCCATGCCGGGCCCGGGAAGCCAGTATAGGCCTTGTAAATTATGTCCAGATACTGGAACAATGCAGGGGACCTCGATGTCTGAGACCGGGACAAGAGGTCAGCATAAATTAAATATCCTGCCAGCCAGTTGGCCCACATCCAGTCCCCTTTCTTCCTCCTTAGGATCTCCTTTTCCTTGTCGTCCATCTCCTCTTTATCCTTCTTCTCCAAATCCCAGTAAAGAAGGCTAAAGAGGTTGATGTATTCATCTTTACAAATCTTCTCCTGCGTTGCGGGTAAAAGGTAATCGCCCAAAGGTAAGGCAGTATTCCCAAAATGCATTGACGATGCTGACGCAGCATTGTAAGGGTTCACCCAAGGGGGGGGGGGGTACATCCCAGACTACCCCAAGGACCAGCCAGAACTGCACCCCAAGGGGACTGCATAGCCTGTGAAGGAGGACCCCAAACCCATGGTTGACTGTTGTCACCAGAGCTTTTAGTAGTGTCTGTCTGCGAGGCAGGTGACACCCCAGAGCCAGCTCCCTGACCCCAAGGCCCCCATGGCCGCATCAGACTGAATTGTAATGCAGGATCCCATGTACCACTGGGACCCAGCTGTTCAGGCTCCGCAACTTCCACTGGCATGGCATCTGTTTCAGCTGCAGCTGCTCCAGACACCCCGGTATGAGTCCCAGCATCAGGCCTAGTGTCAGCAGGCCAGCATTCAATTAAAGAAAGATGTTTAAGGACCTCCTCCCTGAACCTCTTTCTCTGCCCGGCTCTCCTTTCTGCGGTCATACCACACCACCACCTGTTGGGGGGCAGAAACCGCCTCAGCCCTAGCTCATTCTAATGCCACCAGCCTATCTAATATGGCCTGTCTAATATGGCACCTGCTGTGGGGGTGCTGGTGTGGGCCTCTTAGATTAGGGTTGCCAACTCGACTCACCCCTCGGAGCGGGGGAGCCTTGCTGGCGTCCGGGAGCTCTTCATGGATGCGTGCACGCACGCGTGAAGCACGCACGCGCTGGCAGCACATCACCGGAAGTGACGTACGACGTTGCTGACGTTGGGGGTGTGGCCGAGCTTGTCGGGGGGAAAACCATATGGTTTTCTCCCCAGATGAGCTCAGCCACGCCCCCAACATCAGCAACGTGGCTGCGTCACCTCTGGTGACGCAGCTTCGGGGGCGGGGGTCCCCCCGGGGCCCCACTCCGCTGCAGCAGAAAATGGGCCTCCGAAGTGGGGGATTCCCCGCCCCCTGGGCCCATTTGGCAACCCTGTCTTAGATGCAAGCCCCTTGCCCTTTAGCCCCCCCTTTTCCTTTCTAGTTGCCATTATAATTATGTATGCACTGTTTCAATAATCAAATTTAAAATGGCCGTCTCAGCACACCCAAGCCTTTCCTAAAATGGCCGCCCCACTACTTAACAAAAGGCTGATCCAAAAGGATGCTTAAAATGGCCGCCAACCAACTAATCAGCAAACCCGCCCTATGGGGGGGGGGTAAAGTGTAAGGAAAAAAGGGGGTGGGAACATCCCAAAGGATACAAACTAAGGGCCCCGTGGCCTCACCAACCGCCCTATACCAACAGGGGCAGGAAAGGGGAGCAGGAGCAGAAAGAGGCACTCCAGAGGGGTGTTTGTTTGTTTGTTTAAAACTCATTGGGGCAGGCTGGCGAAAGCCGCCCTATAGCAGCACAACCTGCCACGGCCCTGAAGAGCCAGCCACCCCCAGATACTCCTGCAACCGCCACAGACTCGCTCAGCCTCTAGAACGCAGTAGCCCTACGGAGCACTCTGCAGCCACGCACCTGCCTCTGCCTCCGATGCTGCCTTGCCAGTATACTTGGCCCCTGCCTTGCTGCCGATGTGCCTGAACGCTCCCGGTGCACAGCATTTTAAATGGGGCACCATTGCCACCAGCGCACTCCAGGTACAATCTCCGCCTTCCTTACACCTCCGTTGATCCATAAAGGATCAAACTGAGCCAGAAGCCTGCAAACAGGCCCCCACTCAAGCGACGTGGTTGGAGCTGTTAACAGTCACGAGCACGAGGTGAGCAATTGACAGGGGGAGAGCAGAGCCAGCCTTTAAGAACTGTTGGCTGTCTCCTGTGGGGCCGGAACAGTTCAGGGGAACTGGGTGGCGGGAGAGGCACAGAGGGAAAGGAACCACCCTTCTTTCTGCACCATGGCCCTTGTTGAAATTGGGGTCTGCAAGGCTTGTATTCACCATTTTTTTTAAAGGAAGTCCATTAATCTTCCAGTTTCAAGTCTGGATAATTCTGTTCTCAGACTATGGGAAAGGAACCTCTGCTCTATTCTATGCAGCTGCAAGTTAGCTCACCTGACCCAACCTTTCTGTGGATAGCGAGGCATTAGCTGGTCATTGTAACGAGACTGAGAGGAATACCAGACTGGTAGGAAACCTCCCATCAGCAGCCCTCTTCCTCCAATGCCACTCAGTGGGCCAGCAGAGAGCGGGAATGGGGGAAATCCCCATAACCCTGATGTGGTGATGTCACTTCCAGGTTGCACCAGAAGTGATGTCACTGCAGCACTAGCTATATCACAATGTCACCTGAGAGGCCCCTAGGCTGAAAAGGGAACCATTTTTTGCCTGCTCCACACTGTCTTGGTAAGTGGTGGAATTTGCTAGTTAAACCTCACCTTTTTACTAATTAGGCTATAATTAGGTTTGGCAGGCACAGTCTGAGTTGCCACAGTATAGATAGGGCTAATTGGTAAGCACCTTGAGACATCTAAGGATGAAAGGCCATCCCCAAGTTAGCCCATCATTGGTCTGAGTGGGGAACGGACATCTCTGGTGCTTGAGCAGCATCAGCTAGAATGGAGGGAGGAGATGAGGCTTAAAACCTCTGCACTGCAGGCACAGATTTAAGAAGCCATTATTAACGGAGGTTAAGCTTCGATACATGTTGGGTTTGCCCAGAATGCCTGTAGCTGCATCAGGCTGCTTGCTAGCAACAACTGGCATTCATTTAGGAATGTTACCTAGTGTGGATCAGCCACAAAAACTAGGCAACCCATATATTAGTCTTGTATTTTTCTTGAACACGCTGGGACAACATCTAAAGCAGAGGTCTGTCCTAGCTCTGCAGCTTAAGATCCTTATAGACAGAGGTGCCAGGGTCAGAGCCTGATACCTTGTGCTTGCAAAACTTATGTACAATTTCTAAACTACAGCTCCTTTTATCTGCACAAACCTGCAGGTCATTTGATCAGTTTCCCTAATCTGGAGTTTGCATTTCCAAGGTCTGGCTGTAGAAACTTTGAACAGTCCCACATGGTATATCAGGCCATTTTTGCAGTGTGAAATTTCTACTGAACCATACTCGAGGCAGCAGCACAATCTGTTCACCACCCCAGCTACATCTGGCACCTGTCTGAAGGCCCCAAGCTATATTCCCTTGAGGGGCTGTTAAACTGGGAAGCCGAAGTCTAGAAAACTATGTGGCTAAGGAAATAAATTTTACCCAAAAAATAGCTAAAACTGAGGTGCACGGCTGAGCTCTCTTGACAGCAGAGAGAGTGGAGGTCAGCCTGGCTTCAGCCAGAAGAGATGACATAATGAACAGGTGTTTGCAGTGTGATCCATCATCAAGAAAACATTTGAAAAATATGCTGTTTCCTTCAGCACAAAACTTGACTGACATTGGAATGGTCTCTGGCAGCTTAGAGAAGGAGGACGGGGGGGGGGAGCCTGTTTTATAAGCTAGCAGTAGCTGAGTGAAAATCACTACTGTTTGGCAGGAGGTATACAACACTCTGAAATTTTTGCTGTGTTTTCTAATGGAAGCTTGCACCTGTTATTGAACTTCTGTTGGCAGCCTGGGCCAACAGTGTCAAGACTTCAACGGTAGCTGACGAGAAAGATTGCATGAGCCACCTAACACAGAAGCATGAATGTGCCACCAAGATTAAGACAGCCTAAAGGAAGAAGAAGGTGGAGCTTTAGTGGTAGGTATTAGGAGAACTTTTAAATTTAAGAACCAGGCACTGCATGGCAATGGGAATGAATCCATTCTTAAAGCCTCTCTTTTATCGGTGATGAAGGAAAGGAAAGCTACTTTAATTGACATTTGCTTAGATAGAATGCTATAAGGATCAAAGTAAACAGGATAGTCTTTAAATGGGTCTTCCAGCATTCTCCTCTCCTCCAGTTTATCCTCACAACCAGGGGTCATCCGGTGAACTCAGTCAGCAAAGCAAAGCAGGATTACGAAAAACCCTCCACTTTCAAAGGTGGGGGAGGCAGCTGGGACTCGGGAGCGAGCAAGGCTGGCTCGAGGAACTGGTTGCCCGGGGGGGCTTAGACCCTTGTTAGAAATTTCGGTGGGGGCTGACGACCCCCCGCCCCCCCGCAGATTACGCCGGTGGGCTGAATGAGGGCCGGAAGCGGGGCGGCTGGAAGCAGGGGGCGGGGCTTCATCGTATGCCCTGCCCCCATACCTCACCCGGGAGAACTGCGATCCCCCGCGATCCCCCTGAAATGACCACAGCTCACAACAACCCTGTGAGGTAGGTTATGCTGAGAGCAAGTGACGGGCAAGGATTACCCAGCATGCTCCCTTGGCAGAGCAGGTGTTTCAGCCTGGGTCTCCCAGATCTTAGTCTGACACTCTAACTACTATACCACACAATGAATCTCTGACGGAGGAAGAACTGAAAGAGACCTGGATGCTCTTGAAGCAGACTCTTAAAGAGTGTAACATTCAACTTTGGATAAAGGTATCTCAATTATTACTAGTGAAGGGGAAAACACTATGACTGCTTACTGCAACTTGATTTCTGCTTAGCAATTATAATTCCCACAGGACATCGCAGCTGAGAAAGAAGGAAATAGCAGGCCGTAACCTTTACCTATTTTCTCCAGTCCTTCAGATCTCTTCCTCTGACAAGGTAGTTAAAATCACAGGAATGTGGTATATGAAGGAGAGTTCAGGAGGTGCTGATGAAAGGGGGAAGTAGAACTGGAGAAGGAAGAGCTGTCAATTTTGAAGGTGGAACGAGGGTCAGCTTTAAAATATAAAAGACTCCTGGCAAGCAGAAGTCCCTGGCAAAGCAAACAGGATGAGAAGCAAAGCGACTGTAACAGCACAAACACCCATGTTATGTGCTTTTCTCTCTGTGATGCAGAGAAGAACAAAGTGACAGTTCTAGCATCTTCTGTGCATGTGACAGTATCACTGACGAATGAAGATGAACTGTCTTCGTGGGTTGGCTTTAGCTTAACATTATTAACAGGAAACCAAGTGACTTGTGAGTTTTCTCCAGAACAAGTAGTGTGCTCCTCCAATTCATTAGCAAACCTTAACTTTTCATGGAAGGCTGTGCTTGACGAACATCATTATTTCCTGATTGAAAGGGGGGGGGGGACAGACTTGTAGCCCATGGCAGATTAGTTTAGCATTCCATATTCTGGGTGGTTTTGATGTCGTTCCATTCTCAAATTAGCTATTTTTCACATGCATGAGAAGGAGAGAATCAAGAAAGGATCGTATCATGGGTCTTGACCCTCCCTGAATATTTGAGTTGCTTCTGAAGAGGGCCTGAGAACTGAAGAGGGCCTGAGATCTGGTGAATTCCTTGAAAACTTCAGTATGTAATCAACGTATGATGATGTCTCCTTTGCTTTTCCCTTGTGTTCCCTCTAAGAAGGTCATTGCTGTTGCTGCTACTCTCTGAAAAATGACCATTAATAATGTATAAGCCTTCTTAAAACAGAATATTGCTCCTTCTTTCTTTTGTGTTCACAGAAGTAGCTTCCCGCTGCTTTAATAAACTAATTTAGATAATTAGCGCCGTAATTTTCTCCAGTGTTTGAATTTTTAATGTTTCTTGTTTTGCACCTCCACATGAAAATGCTCAAATATACACTGTACTCAGAGACATAAAACAAAATATTTGAAGTCAAGGAGTTACAAAACTTGATGGGTTGGCCAGAAGGGGCTTGGTGGTTACTTTCATGAAAAGAAGATGGGGTTATTATCAGATAGGCTAAGTAATTGTTACCCGCTAAGCTAAATGCAGCCCACTAGTCATGGACCCAGTGGGGCACAAAATAGGGGCATGTCAAATGCTGGATGATCCATAACGTATAGCTACTGAGCTGCATCCAGTTTAGTGAATAACGGTCTATAGAGATCTGGCTAAAATTAGAGAAATAAGTGTGTTCATAGAGTGTCACTTGTACCATTCTGTATTTATACTACTATGTCATAAGACCTTAAGAGCAGCCATGATGGGCCAGAACAATGTTCCATCTAGATCAGCATCATATTTCATACAGTGGCCAGCCAGATGGTTTTGGAAGGCCAATAAGCAGGGCATGGAGATTAAACCCTGTTGTTGACCTCCATCACTAATAATCAGAGGATTATCTCCTGAACATGGAGGATCCATTTTGTCATCATGACTAATAGTCAAGATGTATCTGTTATGTGAATCTGTCACATTTTCTTTAAGTCAACTGTATCCTCTGGCTGTGAATTCCACAAATTAATTGCTCTTTGTCAAGTGTTCCCAGTCACATCCTTCTGAAGATCAACAGCCTTTTTTAATGAACTAAATCTGTGTGGATGCACATTTGTGTGGTGTGTGTGTGTGTGTGTATGTGTGTGTGTGTAAGCTGTACTTCTGTAATACTTCCTAATACTTCCTTAAAGAGTGTATCCCTGGAACACATAGATCGAAATTCAACAAAAAGATTATATGTAATGCCCCTTTTGAAGACAAGAACAACTTGGTCCATAATGGCATATTCCATTAAAAATCATTTTGAGGGTAAATTCAGAAGCCACCTTATCATAATCTATCTCTTGGAAGTAACTCTGTCAGATGTGATATTTTTCACCAGTTAGCCAGGAAGTTATCTAGTGACTATTACTGACCAGTGGCAACTGAAGTCAATAAAAATAGATTCTCACTGGCTGTGGTCACACACACTAAATAATCCACTTTCAATCCACTTTCAGACTGGATTTTTACTGTGTGAACTGGCAAAATCCAGTTGGAAAGCACACTGAAAGTGGATTGAAAGTGGATTATTCAGTGTGCATGACCTTAGCCACTGGCTCCTCCTAAAACTCATTTATTTTGGTTAGACTCTACCTTTAACTTCAGTTCCACCCTTCTTCTGTATAAGTCCCTCATGGATTTAAAATCAGGTAATGAGGTTATGCTCCAGCTGAATTTTTAAAAGGCTGCTTTCCTATTTGTGGCCCCAGTGCAAGCACTGTTTCAGCAAATGCCAGGATATTCTGAGAGCAGTGCTCGGAAAAGGTGGAGTTTGAGGAGGATATGATATCATTACGGAGGCCATCTTTCAGCCATTCTTTCTCCCACTCCTCAGTTACTCAAGGACAGGAGATCGGGGTCAAGGGCAAGGGTTTAACACAGGTTTAGCCAGTCAACATGTACCCTATTAAGCCAGAAGTACCAATGGAATGGCTCAATATAAGAAATCATAATCTGTTCATCTTCATTCAGTTCCTGTGCTGGCTGCTCCCATGACCAGCAAGACTCTTTCAAGTTCCATTCCCATGCTGTTAGACTACAGCTTTCTCCACCCCAATCTTATCCAAGGGACTGTATTAAAAAAATCTATCACTGCCAACCCTGTAACTTGGAGTTAAGGGAATAGAACAGTATGTGTGAACAAGTAACAGTACACATCTCCAGAAGAGGCATATGCTGCTACACAAAGCTAGATTTAGGTTTGGAAGAAATTTGGGCAAAACGATCTCCCATGAGCCCACTTAACCTCCATAGTCATGGATGGATCCACACACATGGAGTGGGAATAGGACTGAGCGTATCCTACTTGCAACTGATCATGCTGCCCTCCACCCTGCCTGTGTGCATTCAGCTAACATGGATACAGCACCTTCTATGCATGCACAATACAGATCTCAAGCAGCATCCTTTTGATTGGGAATGTTGCTTTTCCAGTATTCCTAGTGATGGGGATTGTGCCTACAGGCTTAAATATTTTTCATGCTGAGTCCATACCCAGATCACACCATGTGGAGGGCAATTCACTTAGTCCCACTTTTTCTCTATAAACATTGATCTGTATGCTGATATGTCTAGTTTCTCTTGTGTGCATGCAAAATGGTCCTCTGAAAGTGAAAGTCCCTGGCAAGTGCTAATATTGTCCAATGTGTGCATGTAGAAGTATTTGATCAAAATGTTTGCCGTCTCCTTCCCCGGACTGTTCATGTGTCAAAGGAAGGGGTGCTGTTAAACATATATATATATTCAGCAATGATTTCATAGTAGTTTGGGGCTTTGGGTGCCCACTATAATTAATAAATAGCTTTAAGGAAATATTTGTCTAATAACTAGAACAAGAAGTCTACTTCAGATTTGAAACAGAAAGTCACTTGGGACCTCAAATGCACAATAAGAGGCATTTCAATATTTGGACTTAAAATTGTCTCTCCTCCTGCCATTGACTTCCTATGGTCTGGAAAAGTTTGCACAGCTCTTGTTAACATTCCATCAATAATTGAAATGATCATGTGTGTTTGTTGCCAGTATTGTGTTTCCCAGATGCCCTTAATAAAACAGAATACTTCCCCCTGGCTTCCTGTTGAACATCACAAGGATGGCCAAACATCTGTACAGTAAAATATTTGCTTGCTCAGGAAGCTCAATCTGCTATATGCCGATAAAGTGATAAAATAATTTTCTAGGAGTACTGAGAGGGCCATGCAGTAAAGTATGTGCTTGCTGGGGAGCTGAATGTTTGACAGAATGGGGAGAATGCCTGAATGCTACAGCATGGTCCAGAATGCCTGTGTGTTTTTTGAATCCTCAAATATGGAAACTGGGGGAGAGCAGAGAGAAGATGAATGCGGATGTCACAGTGGCCCATAATTGCATAATGTTTTGTTACTGCTGGTCCTAGAAGTAGAGCATTTATAGTGCATTTTTTCCTCCAGAGTGAAAACTCACAGGTTTACCAAACCCAGATTTGTTCCTTTTACCTTCTAACTTTAGTAATTGAATATTTCAAAAGGCAGAACTGGGCAGATGCACAAAAGGGGTTGTTTCATGTTTCTCATCTCCAGGGGTCATTTCCTGCAGGAGTGCACAGGAGCAGAGCTCCGGCGGTAAAGAGCCCAGGGGGCGGGTACATGCAACAAGCCCCACCCCCTGCTCCCAGCAACCCTCAGTCTGACAAGAAGCAGCCAGGTAAGTTGCAGAACCCCCCCCCCGCCCCAAACAGTCCAATGGAACCTTTAAGACCAAGTTTTATTCAAGTACAAGCTCTCCCTCCTCTGTGAGGACAGATCTGCATGTCCCCCCCCCAATAGCTAGCAATCCAGAACAGTCCAGTGGAGCCTGAGCAGTGAGTGATGCCTTCTGACAGACTTCCGGAGATGTCAGGGGGTGTGGCATATGTAAATAAGTTATGCTAATGAGTTATGCTAATGAGCTCCTGCACCTCTTTTTCTACGAAATGACCCCTGCTCATCTCTGATGTTTGAGCCTGATTGACTCCCCATTTTGTTTTTGCTTCTTCCCCATGGTTCTTTATTTTCAGACCACGTTCTGTTTCCTTGCATCATTTTATCCATAACAACGAACACATTTTTCAATCAATCAGCATTATTCTTTGTACAGATATGTATAAGTGACATACATTATATGTGCCAGTATCTGCATATATTGCATGCAAAACCTGTACAGCATACATATAGAGTACAATCTACAAATCCGGTAACAGAGAGCCAAAGCCATTGATGAAAATATAAACTAATCTGAAAAGAAATGATATAGGGAACATTCAGTCATCTGTGCTGTGCACACCAGCTCACACAATCCTGGACATCTGGGACATGATCATAGAAGATAATTTGTGTTGAAACATACCATCATATATATTATGCAGACCACTTGAAGGCAAAGAGAGTTCTTGGAAGATGTTTAAACTCTCATTACAAACTATATATTGACGTTGGCTGCTTTTTCTCCCTTTTCAATTAGTGTACTGAACTGAAATGAATGTGGAAAACATGGAGATTGAAACTGGGGAAATGTGGACAGCACAGTGTTGCAAACAAAGAATCAAGGCAGAAACAAACATGTGTGGGAGGACACTGAGTAGAGAAGCAGATAGCAGTACATAGTTCCAAACCCATCATTTACAGGGCGATAGATTTTAATACTCTGTTGTGTACACATTTGGTCCCCAACTCACAAAGAGAGGGCAAGAAAATGAAAAGGAACTTATGTGAAAGGACTTTCCAACCAATATTGATCTTCCTCTATGATGGACCACCTGGAAGTGGGTGTTTGACAAGGTTTAGGACAACTTCCATATTCAAGCCCAGTAATGGTTAGGCTCAACAGGCTTGGCCAGTGTCCTGCATGAAATTACCATGCATTCTGGAACAATTCTCAGAATTATGGGTGATTTCAGATTTTTCATACTTGGCCAAATCGCATGTTTTGATTTTTGCTTCCTGTTCATTTCTAGACCTTTAAACATGGTGGTAAAAAAAGAAAGAAGAAAACCTACTTGTCCACATAAACAGTTAGATAACTTATGGTCTTCCCTTCCTGTTGTCCCTTATGACTACTTATCTCTTCATCAGATAGCAGTATATAGTTCCAAGACTACAGCTATATGCTCCCAGCCCATCATTCACAGGGCAATAGATATTAATACTCTGTTGTGTACATATTTGGTCCCCATTTCACAACTATATATTTTATGGCTTAATTTATTTTGCAAGCTAGTCCATCATAATTTCCATTACAGCTCGCTTTTGCTTCATTCTTCAGGTTTAATAGGAATTGAGGAGGGAAGTTAGGATGTAGGAATATTAGAATTGCTCTATTGTGCCCAACCCTGGATCCATCTAGCCCAGCTTTCTGTTTCACTTTAAACTTTGTGTACACCTCAGTACTAACAGTATGATTGGCTTCTTTTTTCCCTTTCTTCTTTCCAGCACACTGATAAATGCTTTTATTTATGGAATTCTTTCAGTTAACTGGCACGCAGCCAGAGCACCAGTCAATGTAGATGACTCACCTATCAGAATCAAACAAGTGGGAACCTGGGGGTGGGGCTTCAATTGCGTGCCAACCAAAAGCCATTACAAGCTACTCCTGGACTTCTCACTGTGAAATTAACTTAATTGGTTATTTCTAAACAAACCTGACCTAAAATATGCCACCTAAAGCTTCTAAGGGTAAGAAGAGTCAAAAGAATGCTGGGGGAGCTCATTTGCTAAAGGGATTTTTTGCATTGGCTGAACTTGCCAGTACCTCTTCAGCTTCTTCAGGAGATGGCAATACAAACACTGCTGACTTTCTCCTCACACCAAAGTTTTTATTAGAAGTGTTGGGGAGACAACGTCAAGCGCTAAGGCAAGATACGATGGATATGATATCTCCTTTAGCCCAACGCATGGAGGAATTGGAGTCTCAATATAAGCAAATAGCTCAAAAAGCAGAAGAAACATTACAGAAAGTAGCCTCCCTGGAAAAAAATGCTTGAAACCACCTCTCAAGGCAGTTGGTCTGGAGAAAAAAAAAGATGTTGGAGCCTCGCATAAGAGATAAAAACTTGAAATTCCATGGTTATTCATCAAATGCCAAAGCAACAACTGACCTCTCAATTTTCATGGCATCCTGGCTGGCTGCTTCATTAAAATTAGAGGAGGGAGTGAAACCACTGATACTGTGAGCTTACCGGGTAGGTAAAACAACAGATTCTTCCCAAGCTGCCCCTTCTGGAAGAGACATAGGGCGATTTCGCACTAGAGCTGCCTCACGGCACAGCCACCGTTTGCCCCGACACAAGTATGTCAATTTCACACCTGAGGCTGCGGGGCTGCATTTGACCCGCAGCTTTTCCCAATTTCCTCCGCAGTTTCGTGATCCTCAAAAACCAGGATCACGAAACTGCGGAGGAAATCGGGCAAAGCCGTGAGTCAAAATGCAGCCCCGCAGCCTCGGGTATGAAATTGACATACTTGTATCGGGGCAAACGGTGGCTGTGCCGTGAGGCAGCTCTAGTGCGAAATCGCCCAAACAGGAGTAAGATAATTCCAGCCATGATATATGGATTAGAAATCTGGGGCTGGGGAGATCAGATATTGTCCTCATTAGAAATAGTACAGAATTATTTTATGAGGCAGATTCTTGCCTTGCCAAGGGGTGCGCCAGTGGCATTAATGAGGGCTGAATTGGGAATTACCTTGTTGAATGCCAAAGTCAATGTCAGAATTCTATCCTATTGGAGAAAATGTTTAGAATGACCCCAGGATTCCCGGGGGGGGGGGTTACATTTTAGTTTGCATCTGAAAGCCTCCAAGAGATCAGGTGACCATTTGACCTTGATTCAATTGAAATTTTCAATTCCTGATGATCTATTAAGGAATAAAATCCAAGCACGGGAATTGAAGGAATGGGCGTTCAAAAAGGATGGGCTTATGGATCAGGATGTGATGACATGTTGTCTTACGGCACCATTATTCAAGGTTGTTTTTTTTAAGGGACCACTGTAGGTCCCTGTATTTAGAGAAGCTAGCCAGCCTAGAATTAAGATCGGCTTTTACAGCTTTAAGATTTCAATCCATGCCCTCAATTATCAGGATTGGACGTTTCTTTGGTATCCCTGCCCCCCTTAGACTTTGTCTTTGTGATATGGGGGAAGTTGATGATATTGTACATTATATTCTGAGGTGCCCATGGCATGAAGCCCATGGTTAAACCCATGGTTAAAGTACATCATCCCTATTATTCTGCAGCATAATGGACTCTCTGGTCAAATTTTTACTTTTGGACCTTAACCACTATGTCTCTAGCAGAATGGTGTTATTTGCTTTAGCAACAAGGAAAATCAGAATGAGTTTAGTATTTAATGCAAAGTAGAAGGAGTATAAGAGTATACTGTTATTTTTTATTGTTTACATTACCATTTTATAGTCTGATGTATTATGTTATGGCCTATGGATAAGACAATAAACTTATACTAGACACAGTAGTGCAGCTGGCAGACTATTGGACTATGAGGGAAATCTAGATGGAAACACGTCAGCAGAGTGGCTTAGATTTTCAAGGAAGCAAAATACTTGTACTTCCAGAATTTCCCTCAGAAATGCTTAAGATAAGAAGATATTATTTCTAAACTCCAGGTGGTAGGTATAAAATAGCATTGGTTGTGGTCAGGTAAAATGTTTGTGGAATATCAGCAAACTCAATATATTGCGTATGACTATGTTTCTGGGTGAGCTTTATTATCTGCATTAGGTTTGCCTCAGTTAGAGCAAGCTGAAACTGGAGCTGTAAAAAGTAAGAGTCATTTATCATTGACTCCAGTTAAAAGCAGCATGCTTCATGTTTCTGAAGAAACAGAGGGCGGTGAAATAGAGCTTGATGTAATGTAATTTTGTAATGTTCTATCACAATAGTAAGCTACATATTTATTAGCTCAATGAATATATAGTTCGGGGGGCTGGGAGGCCCGGGGAGCTGATAGGTATGTGCTCTCATATTGTAGGTCATTGGGTGGGGGAGAAGATTCGCCCCTAGCCTACATTGTGGGCTCCTATAGACCTAAATGGTTTTTTGGGCTCCAATGTACACTTTAACAGTTAATCAACAGGCTTTTGAGTAGGAGCCGCCACCGCTACTGTTCCACCAATGCACCGCCGTCGAAAATTGGCGGAGATATAATCAGGGTACAAGTGGGCCCTGGGAAGAAGACTGGTTATCTGCCGTTTTTGGAACTTATGTCGTTGGTCCAGATCCACCTTACCGGAACCCATCTTGGAATTGGGAACATCAGAGCACCAGCACTTTGTTGTATGATAGTTATGTTTTTATTTGGTTTTAATTGTTTTAATTATGGCTTTTGCCCCAATTGTTAGCTGCCCTGAGTCTTAGGGGAGGGTGGGATATAAATTGAATTATAAATAAAAAATAAATATAAATAAATATCAGATTTAAACAAGAAGATGGAAGATGCTGGAGCTTAGGAAGCTAATAATTATCATGTATGTTTCAATGCATAATTAATGAACATTTTGAAAGAAGGAAAAAAGAACAACGCTTATGTAAAGAGATATAAATATAATCTAGAGATATAAGTTGAATTGATATAATTTAGTTTAAACACTAGATTTTTTTTAAAAAAAGTTGTTTTTATTTGGAATTTTCAATAAGGAACATCATATAGAAAACCTTAATACTAATAATAAGAAACAATAAAAAACAGTTTAACAATAAAGTTGCAAAGGGTGTTTCATATCGTAACATCTTAAAGATGGATAGCCTCATTACAAGGCTGAAATTTGAGATAGGTTCATTACCTAATAAAGGTGATCGCTAAATACCTTCATAAACATTCAATAAGGCAAAACATATATAGTTGAATCATAAAACATTGAGCGTGGCATACCTTTTAACTACAAAACAATACTGCCTGTGAGTTTGATAATGCAGCAACATCGGAGTAAGCATGTGGCTTAACTTGCCGTTCAGAGTTTTGTGCATTGTTATTTTATATCTAGTAGTATAGCAGAAGTTTGTACTTAACCTTCCGGATCGATTCCCAATCGAATTTATCTATATCCATTTTTTCTAATATAGGATACCATATATTGAGAGGATTCATAATGTCACATTCCGTTTGTATATCCGTATGCATAGTGTTGAAGTTTTCTAGCATAAAGATGTCCCAAATTTTGTGTGTCCATTGTTGGATGTTTGGGGGATGCCTATCTTTCCATTTCTTTGTTATACTAATTTTTGCTGCAGTGAGCAGAAGGTTCACCAATTGTTTATGCCTGTCTGTTGTTTGATCCTCGAGGCAAAGGTTAAGTAAAATCAAAGAAGGGTTCATAGGCAGATCCCAATCCAATATGGCTTTTATTCTGTGGGAAATCTGTAACCAGAACTTAGAAATATGGGTGCAAAACCACCAACAGTGTAGAAAGGTGGCCTTCTCACCGCATCCTTTCCAACACAAAGGTGATAGGCCAGTGACCATGTGTGTCAATTTGGTAGGTGTTAGGTACCATCGAAGGATGACTTTCATGTTTGCTTCGTGAACGTATAAGGATCTTGATAATTTGGAGTGTGTCTTCCATATTAGTGACCATTGTTGCTCTGAGATTTGTATTTTCAGGTCTGCTTCCCATGCTTTTTGGTAGCTGAGGTGTTCTTTGTACAGCATAGTTATTAGAATTTTATATATTTTAGAAATAAGACCTTTCTTTTTTTTTCACGATAAAGAATATGTTCAAAGTCTGTCAGTGGCATAGTTAGAGCAGATTTGATATTTGGTTCGCTGAGTAGGTGTTGCAGTTGAAGATATTCAAACCACTTGATTGTCGTATTGTATTTATTTTCGATGGTGTTTTTGTCTAGAATTTGTCCTTTATTTATAATGTCGATAAATCTTGTTATTTTTCTCTCTCTCCAGGTGCTGAAAGAAAAGGGGTCTTTAGCCGGAGGAAACCACGTCTGTCCACTGAAGGTGCTCAATTTCGAGTATGGAGCGGTAAGTATATTTTTGTATTGATACCAAATTTTGAGCATATTTTTTAAAAAAAGGTGAAATATTTTTGCTTATGTGTTTAGGAAAGTTTTTTTTCCAGAGTAGTTCTTGGAATTGTGATCCATCAGTGGTCTGTTCTTCTATCCATTTCCAGTCAAGGAGATCTTCTGTATTGTATTGTCTTACTAAAGAGGATATCGCTGTTGCTTTATAGTACAAAAGTATGTCCGGTGCTGCTAGTCCACCTTTGCGGAAGGGTCTTTTTAACGTTGCAAATTTTACTCTGGGTGCTTTAAACTTCCACAAGAATTGGTTTAAGTCTTTTTGCCATTTTTTGAGAATAATGTTTGGCAAAAAAAAATAGGTAGTGTACGGAAAAGGTACATGTATTTGGGTAGGGCGTATGAACGTAGAATTGCTATGCGATCGAACCAAGTGAATGAATTTGTGTTCCATTTGGCTAATTTGGTCATTACTTCTTTATGAGTTCTTTCATGATTCATCTTGAGAATATCAGTTAAGATGATTGGGATCTGAATGCCCAAGTATGGTAAGTGGGTTTTAGTCCAGTGAAATTTAAAAGCAGATTTTATACTGATTTCAAGGTCTTTGGGTATACTAATTGGGTAGATTAGGGATTTAGTAGCGTTTATTCATAGACCTGCCACGTTCCCGAAGATATTCAGTGAGTTTTGGATGGCGCTTAGAGATTTGCTGGGGGAGGAGACATAGAGGAGAATGTCGTCGGCAAACATGCTGATTTTGAATTCTTTTCCTTGAATTGAGATACCTTTGAATTCGTCGTTTTCTCTGAGGGCGCATGCCAAGGGTTCCATGGCGAGGATGAAAAGTAGGGGAGACAGGGGACAGCCCTGTCTGGTGCCTCGTTGAAGTGTAATAGCTTCAGAAGACGCTCCATTTGCCAGAATAGTAGCTTTAGGCTTTTCATAAACTGCATGGACTAAGTTACAGAAATCCAAAGTTTAGATGATTGAGTAACGTTTTAAGGAAAGGGATCTCCAGCGAATCGAACGCCTTTTGGATGTCTAAAGTGAGGATCAGAGAGGGACGAGATTTAACACATCTTCCAAAATGAATGATGTTTAGGGCTTTCCTGATGTTATTGCCGATGTCTCGTGAGGGGACGAAACCAGTTTGGTCTTGATTTATATAGTCGCTAATGATGACCTTTAGTCTGGCCGCAATCATTCCCGTGAAAATTTTATAATCTGTATTGACTAACGATATTGGCCGATATGAAGCTGGGTCGTTTTCATCTTTGTCTTTTTTTTGGATTAGAACAACGTTGGCCATTTGCCAAGTTCCTGGCATTAAACCTGTAGATTGAATTGTGTTACAAACTGTTAGAAGGGCTTCTTTTATAGTTGGTAAAAAGGATTTATAGTACTCTGTGCAGTAGCCATCAGGCCCGGGAGCTTTGTTATTTTTCACTGATTTGATGGTGTGTTCTAATTCTTGTGTAGTGAAAGGAGAATCCAGAAATACTTGGTGATCCTTGGATAGTTTTTGTAGATGTTTTATAGAGCTCAGATATGCTTGAATAGTCGGTATTTCTGGGTTAGTAGTGGTATAAAATTTTTTGTAAAAAGACTCAAGGGTTCGAAGTATATCTTTGGTGGAGTGTTGTAAGATATTGTTTTCGTTTCGAAGACCCTTTATGTGTCTATCCGCTTGTCTTTTCCTTATTTTCCATGATAGAAATTTAAGTCTTTTGGCTGATTTGGAGGTATTATTCTTGTAGTAGTTAAAATCTGATTTTAGAATATCGTTTGTCTCCAGCATCTCTAATTGCTTGCGGGCATTTTGCAGGCGTTTGAAAAAAAAATTATTGCATGTTGCTTTGTGTTTTTGTTCGAGAGTCTGTATTGAGTTGAGGAGATCCGTTTTAACTGCTCTTTTTTCTTTCCTATAGGTGGCCAAAAAAGAAATACATTGACCTCTAATATACGCTTTCGAAGCATCCCAGATGGTGTTCAGAGAAACGTCGTCGGTTGTGTTTAATTAAAAAAATTCTTGTAGGTGTTGTTGAATTTCTTGCTTTATTTGTGGTTCATGTAGAAGTATTTTATTAAATTTCCAATTAAAATTACGGTGTTGATTCAAATTCAAATTTAATGTGCATTTGACCGGAGCATGGTCAGACAGTTGTTGAATACCTATTGAGGACGAAACAGCATATTTGAGTAAAGATGAAGAGATTAATAAATAGTCGATTCATGAGTAACTGTTGAACCTGCTGGAGTAGTATGTATAATCCTTCTCCAAACCGTGTTGTGTCCTCCATATGTCTAGCAGATCATATTTAGTAATTATTGATTGGAGGGAGGTAGACTTCTTGATGGTATTTCGGATTGGAGTGGAATGTCTATTGGATGATTTATCTAGCCTAGAGTCCATGATGTAATTGAAATCGCCGCCTATTAATATAGGACCTTTGGCAAAGGCTTTTAATTTTGCTAGGACTGTCGTTGTAAAATGCAGTTGGTTGGAGTTTGGCGCGTAAAGGACAGCCAAGGTGGTGTTTTCATTATTTAATACGCCATTAACGAAAAGGAAACAGCCTTCTTTGTCAATTAGAGTGTTTTCTAATTTAAAATTTGTGATTTTAGAGATGACTATAGCGACCCCTCGAGATTTGTTTGATCCAGGGGCCAGAATCTGGGTTGTGAACCAATTTTGGGGTAGAACAGTTGCTTTTTTTAATAAAAGTTTCCTGCAAAAATGCAATATGTATGTTTTGTTGCTGCAGGGTCTTAGCTATACGCTTAGCTTTAACATAATTGTTTAGCCCACGACAATTAAGAGTGTATAAGTTCAATTTATCCATAACATTATATAATTCAAACATTTCAAAAGATTAAAAACATCAAAAAGAAGGCTCGCAACATATTTGCATACATAGTTATTAACCACTATTTGCAGTATTGTGTATTTAAAACGTTTAAATGTCATAAACTTCAATATTAACGTTAACATAGCAGTATTTTTGGTAATGAGATGTAATTTCTGATATGAGTACCCTTTATTATGCTTGGAGAAATAAAAATAGAAAAAATAAAAGAAACCCTCAACAACCCCCCTCCCATCCCATCCCCTGTAGTCCCAGCGTGGAAAGTCGAACTTTCCACTGGGCTGTAAGAGCCCAACCTTTAGGACTAGGAGTAACCAAACGGTTATACAAACTGTTTTGAGCAACATCCTAGAACTGGAGTTACCGTGGGGGGGGGGGTTAAAAGAGTGATCCAAAGTTACTCCCTCTCCCGACCTCCCGCCTAGTTAAGAAACTCCGGAACAGTATACCATATGAAAATCTTGCCAGCGAAAGCATTTATAAGCGCATAAACAGGCTTAACGTTTAACACATAAAACTTTTAGAAATGACCTGTCTGAAGAATTAAAAGTTCATTCTTCTCCTGGAAGGGTTCCTGTGCCATCGCTGGGGGGTAGATTGCTGTGGTAGTTTCCTCTTCTTTCCTGCGTCTTCTGCTTCCATGTCTTCTTCTTCTATTGGTATGCCGAGGGCTGTGAGCATCGCATTGCCAGATTCAATGTCGGCGGCTTGGTGTACCGCTCCCTTATGCCTTACTTGAAGTGAGCCTGTTAAAGTCCAACGATATTTGATTCCTTCTGCGCTGAGTTTGGCTGTTATGGGCTTCAGAGTTCTTCTTATCTGGAGGGCTTCCGGGGGAATGTCAGGAAAAATGCAGATGTCTTCGGTAGAGAACTTAAACTTTCCAGCTTTTTTTGCCTCTTGGAGAACGTGGTGTTTAGCTGTTAGATCCAGGAATTCAACTATAATGTCTCTCAGGCCACGTTTCTTTTCGGTAGTAATACTACCTAGTCGATAGGCTCGCGTCAGCATGGGTTCCTCTCCTTCTTCAAAAGCTATCACAGAGGCCAGCCATCCAGCTATGAAGGAGGTAAGTGGGGTTTGTCCTTCAGCTTGCTCCGGGAACCCACGAAATTTTAAAAACTTTCCTCGTGACCTATGTTCCAGGAGAAGGATTTGTTCCTTCGCCCAGGTCTCTTCATCCTGAAGGAGTTTTATGTCCTCCTGATTATTTACCGAAACTTCCATCGCTGTGTCTGCAGATATGGCGATTTGTTGAACGGCATTTTGTAACTCGTCCATGCGGTCTGTAATCGGTTTTATCAAAGTGCTGATGAGTTCATGCATTTCGTTTTTTAGATCTTTCAGCGCGTCAGCAAAGTCTTGTTTACTGAAAAAGGCTGTCGTTTGGTCTTTTACCGGGTTATCGGCCACCATTTTGTTTGCTAGGTGCCGCGGGCTTGCTGGCGTCGCGCCTGCAATTTCTTTTCGAAAGAAGCTTTTTAAATGGGATTCTATCTTGGCGTTTTTGAAAGTTTTGCTTTTAAGCTGCTTTCCCATACCTTTGGGAGATCGGAGTTCGCTTACAGTGGTGCTTTTTTGCGGAGATCGGGAGAGGGCTTTGGGTCTCTTTTAAAACGCGCCCGCCATCTTCGAGACCGACGCCCCGCCCCCCCGTTTAAACACTAGATGATGTTATATAAAATGTATGTACCTTTTTGTTGGTTGTAATATAGGTTTTTTAAAAAAGAAATAAACAAGCAGGAACCCGTGAGAAACTCACAGGAATATTCCTTCACTAAATCTATGTTCTATGTTTGAGTCTATGTCCCAGAAAAGGACTTGAAGCACACTGAACGCTTGTCACGTATTGCATAGTTGCCACTTCTGTTTCCCACCTTGTCTTGTAAGTGCATCTGTTGGACACACACCTTTGTCTCTCTCCTTAGTCTCTAACTCTTTGCTTCCTTGCCTATTGTTGAATTGTAAGTGCCTTGCAGTCTGAGACCTGCCTATTTTCATTTTTACATGTAAATATTTGTGAGGTACATACTGATATCACTGTGTACATATTTAAAAATAATAACTTGCATGTAATACAGGAGGTCGTCTTCTTCCTCTGCTACCCCATGGATCTGGTTCCCTTGACTTTATGTGCTCTGAACTTTGGAATTCTGAAGATGCTGGCATTTGGAAAGTGAGCTGCTCTGCCTACACTCCTCCCCCCATCCTCAGTGCCTGTCATTGGAGCGCTGCCTGCTTGCCTCCCCTCCATCCTCCATTTGCTCCTTACCTAGCTTGGCCCTCCCATTGTCAGTGCAGTGCTTGCTTGGCTCTCACCCCCCACTGAAGCTCTGCCCTCCTGCCCCCCATCATCAGTTTGCTGCCTCCCCCCATCAGTGCAGTGCTCACTTGGTTCTGGTTCCCGCATCATCAGTGCTCCCCCCTCCCCCATCAGCTTGCTACTTACCTGTCCACTCCCTCCATCCTTCCCTCCTCATTCTCACCACCAAGCAGCTGAGGAAAGAGGAAGAGGCCTCAAAGCTGGGGCAGGCTGAGCAGGGGGCAATTTCCATGGTGGGTACAGCTCCTCTTCTAATGGCATGGCAGGCAGTCGTTCCTCTTCCCCACCACACCACCATTTATCCTGCCCTCACCATCATTGCACCTGTGTTTCCCGTGCTTGTGAAGTGGAGAGCTATGGCAGGTGCTGCCCACTTCCCACTACGGCAGTGTTGGTAGGAAGGGGCAGGATTTAAGGGCTCCTCTCCCAGGCAGGCAGTGTGATGGCTGTGGCTCTCTCTGGCTGGTGCTCTGCCCTCCCATCCTCCTCAATTCACTTGCCGGCTGTTGCCTGCCTGAAGTACCTCCCCCTTCCCGCTGCTCCAACATAGAAGTGTTGTATGCACATGCACAGCTAACACTCCTCTGTTTTAAGGGAATTTAACCCCCTCCCAATGTATTTTTTAAAGTTTTTTAAGTTTTCAGATTTTTCTGCAAACCTAGAGGGTCACCCAAGTTTGCAGAAAAACTTGTTTGGGGATAAGTATGCCCCCTATCTGCAGAAATAAGTATCCACATGTAGGGGACTGTTGGGGATTAGACATATAGTTGTTATAGTAATGTAGATTAAGCTTTTATTTGGCCAGAATTTGATGTCTTGCTATCCTGTGAAGATATAAAGCCATTATTTCAAAATGTTAATCCTTTAAAAAAAAGAAAGAAATCTCTCTTTTTAAAAGAGCAAATGAGCTACTTGTACGTCCAATGTCTTTCTTAAGTCAGCACCTACCAGCACTCTCTGGACAAGCAGGGAAACACCAGGCTTGATACTGAAGATACCTATGCTAAGCACCATCCAAACATAAAGTTGATTGAACATATCAAACAGAATGCTGCCCAGAAGCTTTAAGGAGACCAAAAGATACAGCAGACATACAGTATTTGGTAGCTGACTGTTTTCACTGTGACCATTATTCGTGGTTTTATATTCATGTCCTGGATTCTGATGGTTTTAACCATCTTGAGTCTTACATCCATTCCATTTGGTCAGCAGAAAGGTGACTTAGAAATATTTAAAATAAATAAATGAAAACAAATAAATTCTGTTTAGTACTGTGATTTCCCTTAAATTTTCTGCTTTGATGCCATTAGTTCCTTGCTTATTGGATCAATCTTCTTCCTGGATAAGCTGCATGAATGACCCCAGCCAATCAGGGATCGTATGATCAATGGGCTTCCATGAGGCTGTTCAGATTGCGGCTCAGATTTGCTCTCCAGGCACAGAATATGACTCAGAGGAAGCTGTGGCATTTCTGTTCAGGGGGAAGAGTCCACAAGGAAGCCCAGATGGCAGGTACAGAAGTAGCAGTGGCCTTTGCTGCCCAACAGTATAGGTATAGTCCTGCTTTTGATGAAAGGGAAAGAAAGACAGGAAGCCTTCATGAATAAAATACTCACAACTGAAGAAAGGTCCTCAGTCTAGCCCCCGCACACACACCACTAGCCCCCCTTTCTGGTCTTAACCATAGCTCCCCTGGCTGAGAACCTGCATGGCTTAAGGAGGGTAACTTTTGATCAAGGCAGTCACTCCATGGCCTGCCTGGCTCTTTTGATTCATCTCCTATGCAGCTGACTCTCAGTTCAGCTGCTACTTGCTTCTGTTCTCCTAGGAGGCAGTTGCTGTGTCACCTGCTTATGTTCATAGCATCCCTAGGTGGATCTTGCTGCCCTGGAATTGGATTGCCAGTTCCTCTTGCTCCCCCAGGAAGGTATGAGAAGGTACTTTGGGCAAAGGACAGATCCAGGAGGTACTGGCTGACAGTGATAGATTTCTCCTGGTGGGTCAATGCCTCTCCCCCCCCTCCCGGGCTGGGTCAGGCCACTAGTGAGAGGGGCAGCACCCATCTGGGGGAAGGTGGTCTGCAGCTCAGGGAAGGAAGTGCCTGGCCTGCTTGAGCCCCATAAGGAGCAGGAAGGAGACACTCTCTAAAGGCTGACTGGGTATGCAGGCTGGCTCTTTATCCCTCTTTTGGGGGGAAGGCAGGGTCTTTTTTTCAGGGCTGCTTTTTCCCCCTCCTGTCCACCCCTGTCTGCTGGTTTACAGAAAGGAATAGCCCACTACAGGTGCAATATGATAACATTTGTAGCAAAAGAGATCAATTGAGAGGAAGAGGACAATTGATAGCAATGTCAGTGAACAAATGAGCAGTTTTGCAAGTAGTGCCTTAAAAATATTAAAATGGAAGAATGAGTGTACTTTGCTGTGGAAAACATTCTCCCTAACAGTGAACACTCAGCTTAGCTCTGCTAATGAACCACATCATAGCAGATGCTTCTTCTAGTTTTGATTGTTGTTGTTTTTTTATGCAGGAAATTTTGACTGCCATTATGGGCTGATATACTTATCAATGTCTTCAGTGACTGTTTTTCCTCACCCTGTTCATGTTTCTTTAAATAGAAAGTCTTTTCCAGAGTGATGTGTAATGCTCCCAAGCTTGCAGAATGACACTTCTAACAGGGGAAAGAAATCCCCCAAGGCTGAAGTGGGGGAAAATATCTTCTTCTGTTGGTACATCATCTTGTACACTTAAATTGACATGCTGTCTACTTTCCCACTTAAACAAAGTTTTTATTTACTAGAGGACTGTAGGCAAAGATATGGCTAGTTTGTTCACATCAATATATAAAAGTTGACCTTTCACTCCCTCTTTGATTTTGATGAATCCTTCACTCCTTGGACAGTAGCTTGCATAGCAGTTCCCTAGGAGACTTTCCATTTCAGTTTCTGAGTCCTGTTGCATAGGGAAGTGGTCACAACACTCTTAACCTTCACAAGGTGGCAGCAGAAGAGTGTGCATGTGTGTGCACATGCCCCACACATTCACTGCCATATCATAAATATTATCAGAATAAATGAACATTCCCTGTTTCATTTCTATTGATGTCCATTTATTTTTAGTGACTTGTTCTCAGCTGTTGGTTTTGTAAATTCATTTTATTGTTTATGCCCACTGTAGTGTGCACAGCACATAAACATGACATTCAGATATAATATATGCACTTGTGGATTTATTGATACACAAATAATTGACTAATGTGTACCCTTTATGGGAGAAAATGTTATGAAAATAAAGAATTGTGGTTCAGTTTGCGCAAGGGAGAGGTAGGGATACTCAAATACGCATTGGTTTGGTCAACATTCTGCTCACTGGTTGCAAGCAGGGAGCTGATTATTTTGTATGGGCTGCTGGACTGTTTGTGAGCAGCTTGGCCACATTCAGAGTTACTTTGTCAGCCTATTCAAACAGTACAGTACAGTACAACTGGCAGCATTCCATGCATGCATGTTTTTGTGAAGCTCAACAAGAGTTATATTCTCCACCCCCAGACTTGTCATTGCTGCATGCCACTCCACTAACAAAGAGTGAGTAAAGCAGCCATTTCAATCATAAACCAGTCATCAACAATGTCTGGGGTTTTTTTAAAAGATCCTTTCCATTTTGTGTTTGTCTAAGTTGGTGTATAGCCAAATTAATGGATATTGATCTGTTAGAACATGGATTTGTTCAAAGCCTGATGGGAGTTGTAGTTTTTCCTCCCTCCCTCCCTCCCTCCACCTCTGTCGGTCAGTCAGTCTTTCTGTTTTTCTCTCTCACACACCCATAGGGTGCCAGTCCAAGTCTGGCAACCAGTGAGAGGGTGGGGAAAATAGCTGGGGTAAGAGACATGGCTATGTTGCAATGCCAGGTTTGAAGAAAACCCAGAAGTGCCATAGGGTAGCTCTAGAAATCTGTGGTAAAACCATAGAGTTTCTGGCAAATTCTAAAGCTACCTACATCACTTCCAGGTTTTCCCTGGAAATGATGCTGTGCCATAGCTAATATCACTTTAAAAATTATCCTGCTGCTCCTCTGATGCATCTGCCAGTGGGACTCCTCCCACCATGAGGAAGGCCTGACAGCCCTATACATACCACATCTTTTCAAGTCACTAATTATTTAAAAAGAGATTGTGTGCCAAGAGCCACCCAAAGGGCATTTTAAAAGAAAGTACATTTTGAATGGGAACAAGACCTGCCAAACAATCAAAGCATTAAATAATAATAATAATAATAAAGTTAGGAACTACAGGTAATGCACAGCTACTAAGTGGATGACTGTAGTTTTTTGCTGACTCATGCCTGATGCAGTGAATATGAGTAACTGAAAATGGCTCCTATATGTTTGGGAGAATTCAAATTCTATCTGTATTACTGATGCAATGTTACATACACAGAACTGTTGAATTTTGCCTCTGAATAATTGTGGCAGGCAGTGATCCTAAGTCTCTGAATAAGAAGATGAAAAACTACAAACAACTTGGGAGTTTTCTGTACATCAATTTCTCCAGATAAGCCAGCAGCTGTGCTAATAGGCAGGGTGTTTTTGTTTGTTTTTTGGGGGTTTTCGGGGGGGGGAATAGCTGGTTCATGAAGAAGAGTTGCACAGTGGAAGCTTGCTGGGCCCATAACCCTATTGGGACAGTTGGTTAATATAGCAGAGTTTTGCCCAGTCGTAGAAGTGTGATATCGACTGCAGTAAATAAATCTCTGAAAAGTATGTTGCAGAAAAGGTAAACTTACATTTATTTAAGTAGATCCAGTTCACATTCAGATTGCATTAGAAAGAAAAGAGAGAAGTCTAATCTAAAAAATAGTTTCCCTATCAAAAATAGCCAGCTTGTCCAGCATTGTGTGTGGGAGTATGAAAGTGTGGGGGTTCCAACCAACTCCTCTGGGGGCTCCCCACCCCTATCTTTCAGTCCTGTGATCACCTGCCTTCATCCAGGCCAGGGCTGTGTGGCTGAGGCCAGTGTTGGTGCCACAGCTGCTCTCTAACACTCAGCTGGAGCAGGACCTGTGACCCCTCACCTCCTTAAAGACACCTGGAGCCACCTGGGCCAGGCCTTTCCCCACTGCCTGGGTTGCCCACTGCCATGGATAAGTCCACCCAGATGAGGCTGGGGGAGTGGAGGAGTTTGCAGACAGTGTGTACACTGTGACAAGGCTGGAGGGGAAGAGAGTATGTTTGCTGTGGTGAGGCTGGAGTGTGTGTGTGTCCCAGACAGTGAAATGAGAGCTGTATCTAAGAAGATTATTTGTTTGAGGCCACCACCAAGAAACTTACCTCCAACTGTCATGGCATCTGTAAAAGGGACTGTGAACCTGACTTCATACCTTGGGGGAAGGGAAGTCATACAGGATAAGGCATTCTCTCAAGTATCCCACATCCAGACCATTTTAACCTACTATATTTCTGTGACTGTATTCTTCTGAATATGAGTTAAGTTCCCTATTGTCCAAATGATGTTCAATCAAAGATGAAAATTCACCTATGTTCCAAAGATCTCACGATAACAGTATAATATAAAAAGAACAGTAAGTTCCAAACTATACATTAATCACATTTAATCATAACCCCCTCTCCGCTAACTTAGAACAGAATAAAGTGTACAATTTTCCCTACCAGTCTAGCCCTCTCTGTGCTGATATTTCTGTATGCCCTTGGTAACTGCAGCTTATCATTGATAATCATATGGTTTGCCAGAAGAGCTGGTGTGGTGCAGTGGATTAAGTTTCAGACTAGGATCCTGGGAGACCTGGGTTCAAATCCCTTTTTCTACCATGGAAGCTCACTGGATGACCTTGAGCAATTTCTCAGCCCAACCTTTGTCACAGGGGTGTTGTGACAAAATGAAGGAATGGAAACCAGTGTTCTAAGCTGCTTTGAGCCTCAGCTGTGGCCAAAGGCACCGGAGGGGGGGGGGGGAGAAGCAGGATATAAATAAATAAATGCAAATATGTGCATGCATTTTAAACTTATCTTCTTGATATTTTAACCCACATCACAATTTCAAGTGTCCTTTTACTGTACTGTGTGTGTGAGAGAGAGGGAGATTTCCCCCCTCTTTGCTTCAAAATTATCTCATAAAATTAAAACATTTCCCATTAATTTTGCATCCTATAAATCAATGTTTGACACTATACATATAAATGCCATATAAATTGCATATAAGAATGATACAACATGTGAAATCAATGCAAATTTATGAAAAAAGCTAAGAATCCAAGCAGTTGACATCAATATAAATGAACAGAAACAGAAACAAAAATAGGGAGTATTTGTTCATCCCCAGCTGTGACTTCTGTCTTGTCAAACTGATCTTAAGTTACCCAAAGGAAATAAGTACACTTAGGCCACATGGATAGCTCTTTAAAAAACCATTTAGGACGCTAATCAATGAACTAAGTAATGAGAAGTGAGTGAAAGGTAGTCACACTGCTAACAGCTGTTGCTGGTTTCATTGGAGAATTTCCGTTTCACATGATGCATCGGTGGAAGTTAGCACAAAACAAGGCTACTTGGTTTGACAAAATGGATCAGGTTGATGTTACTATGGAAACACATGACTGATTGATTGACTGATGAATTGATTTGCGTGAAAAGTATCCTGTCTATCTTAATTTAACATGCAAGTTAGTGTAAAAAATAGAGCCTTAAAATTGTATTAAAGAAAGCAAATGCAATGAATAACAGCACACACACATACACTGAAGAACGTCCTATTTCTCTCAGCAAGATTATAACGAAACCTTTAACACAGTAAAAACCTTCTCATGCAGGCTCAAGGAGAGCCCCCCTAAAGCCCAAACTTCTAGGTATGGCCACTGTTGCTCCCCTCCAGTCATGGTGGCTGGGTTCTGGACTTCTGCTCCAAACACTGACTTGCCAGGGCCTCCTTTATCTGTCACAGTGCATCTGACAAAGTGGTCTCTGCTTCACGCAAACTTCCACCACAATACATTTTAGACTTCAAGATGCCTCAGGAGTCTTCACTGTTTCTCTGCAACGGACTAACATGGCTACCCCTTCAGGATTTATAAACACTCTGATTCCTGTCATGTTATTTTCCTCTTTCAATTTTTGACTTCAAGCTAGTCAGTTGGACATTGGTCTTCTTTTACCAATTCTTCTGCACTTTTTATTCTACATACAGCAAGCAATAAGCATAGCAGTGGTGGGCAGACATAGTTTATTTCACTGAAGAGCAGTCACTCCAAAAGTTACTTTGCTTTTATTTGTCAATCAGGAAATTAATTTTATTGAGGCTGTTTTGGGTCAACTATAGGGGTGCTGTTGGAGCTCTGGGTTGAGGTGGTCTCTTGGACAGGCTGAGATCTGCCTGTGCTATAGTTTAAGTAGCATAACGTTTTCATGAAGTCAAAAATGAAAGAAAGAAATTGCATAGAGGTTTCTTTTTATTGAGTTATCCCGAATAGCTTGTTAGAAAGGATTAAACTCAGGGATATTCTGAAGGAACATTAACAAAAAAGGGTGTGAAAGGCATATCTCTCTGTACAGCTGCCCATAGGGAAATCTAATTCATGTTTGCTTAGATTTACTCAAAGGAAAGACCTTGGAAAGGAAACAAGCTTTGTTCTCCAAGCCCTGACTAATCCACACACGACTGAATTGTGCTAATATTTCATTAGATGATTTGTAGACCTGTTTCTCACTGTTTTCATGTTATCTAATAATTCAGCTATATCCAATAATATTGTTTTTTGCTGCTGTTTCGACTCATAACTATTGGTTGTATTTTAAATTTTAAATTAAAAAAATATCCAATAATATTGTAAGTCCTTGAAGAAACAAACAGAGTGTGAGCAGTGACACAACTTTGGTAGCATCTTTTTTGTGTCAGAGAAATAAATCTGGTCTAAAATGTTATTTTTCAGAACTGTCCAGGAGATTTCATCTTAACATTTGCAGATGTGCAAATATTTCATATGCCTGGATCAACCTTCATCTCCATATGCCAAGGATGAATATTTTGATTGACATCCGTTTCTTGGGGAATGATTGTTAAAAAAAACAAACCTGTTCCTATGGTAATGAACCTCTCAAAAAAACAAACATGTTAAGTTACAGTTCTTGGATTTGTAGGATTAGAAAAGATCAGTTCATTCACACGAGCATTTTGAAGTGGTAAGACATAAATTAAGCACTAGTTTATTCATTGTGCCACCAGAATTGGTGATGAGAGGAGTGAAGTGCAGGCAGGAAACCCCTTGCCCTTTCTAGCAAGTGATTAGGAAGAACCAATCCCCTCCTTTTTACTCCTATATAAACCTTCACGAAATTAAGTTTTTCTCCAGTGTCTTCATCCTATCCACTCATGTTATTTTGCTAGTCTCCAGACTTCATGTGAACATATAATGTTTCATTACACTGAGTCAGACGGGGGGGGGGGGGGGGGGTTGTTATGTCAGACTGTCTACTCTAGGTTGGCAGTGGCTCTCCTGTGTTTCTGGCAGAGAAGTGTATTTCCCAACATCTGTTCCTTAACAATCCTCTATTTGTATATGCCAGAGATTAAATCTGGGACTTTCTTCATGCAATGATGTAATCATGACCAGTGTTCCCTCTAAGCTGAGTTAGTGTGAGCTAGCTCACACTAACTCAGCTTAGAGGGAACATTGATCATGACCCTTCCTGTTGGGTCAAGCCACTGAACCAACCCTGTATTGTAAGACCATAACACTAACAGTCAAACAAGATGTTATGGCACATGCTCACCTGCAAAAGAAAACACAGTTTACATCTATTCTGTTTTCTCCCTCCATAATATCTAGCAGCAGCATGAATCTTGTACTGTTACAACAGTCTGAATTTCTCCACTCCCCTCCACCAGCAGCTGGAAATATGGACAAGAGCAGGAAAACAGATCTAAGTCAGGAGAAAAGTTCTATTTGAGATTACAGAAGGGAAGAACTAAATACTCACCGGTCATTCTTAGCAACACATGTTTACTTTAATGTGCCTCATAGGACTTCCAGCTCTTCTGCTGTAGTGGGAGACCTCCCACCAGCAGCCCCCAAACTTCACCACTGTTTGGTGCCTGGCAAGGGAAAAAATAATGCAAAAAAACTGTTATTTCATCAACACCATGATGTCGTTTCTAGAGTATAGCCGGAAGCAGGCCCCTAGCTACAGTGGGGCATTCTATGGCCCAGTCCCACGACCTTTCATTGCCCCCCCCGACTCACCACCTGGAAAGGCTCCCCCAATTTATTTGTGGCACTTGCCGCCACTGCCAGGGCGGCAAAACAAGCCTCATGTGCCATCCTTCTCTCCCCCCAGCTCTCTCAATCGCTCCTTGGCAAAGAAAGCCCCGCCCTAGACTTCCACGCTGCGCACAGCAAACCCCGCCTCTAGTCCTACCATGCTGGTAATCTTGTTGCTGTGCTTAGCCCACCGGGAGGGCAGGACGGAGCTGCGCGGCTCTCCTGCATGCTTTCCTGTGAGGAGACCACCCCCTCCCTCAGGGCCAGGCAGTGCTGTGAGCCAGCCGGCTGCCTCCAACTCCCCCCCCCCGCGGGTGCCTCGAGCAAACTGGCAGGCAGTACATGGCCTGCGCAGAGGGGTGGGGGGGACTGGATTACGCACCCCGGAGGCAGCTGGACCGAGAGAGCCGATCAGCAGAAGCCTTGGGAAGCCAACTTCTCCCCCCTCCCGCCGCCCCCCCAAGCCAAAGCAGCTGCCGACGGATAGCTGCCCACCTGACCAGGGAGGCGGGAGACCCCTTCCCCAACCAGTGCTCTCGCCCTTCACCTGCAACTGGGACAAGGCTGGGGCACCTCAGTGGAGTGCTGAGCACTGGCAAAGGAGGAGCTGTGCACCCTGGGGAATTGATGCAGCCAGGTTGTTGGGTTAGGGGTTGCAAGTGGGTCCTCAGGTTGACGTGGCAAATTTTGTTAGTCTTTTAGGTGTGCTGCCGGACTCTAATGGGGTGTGCGTGACTTGGCTCCTTGCTTCAGCGTGTGTGTGTATGTGTGTGTGTGTTCAGCAGTCATGACGGGGGGGGGAGGAAGAAGGGCAAGGACTGCTTTGTCCCACTGGAGCCTGGCACACCCTTCCCCTCCAGCCACCACATAGGCAAAGGCCTAACATGAATCTTTAAATTTTATTTTTATTTCAGTGCCCCCTTGACTTTTTACAAGCCCCCCCCTTTAAGAAATCCTGGCTACGGGCCTGGCTGGAAGTGACATCAATCTGCTCTGGAATTCAGCGGAACCTCTATTGTGCTGGTTAAGAGTGTCAGACTAGTAACTGGGAGACCTGGGTTCAAATCCCCGCTCGTGCCATGAAAGGTCACAGGGTGACCTTGGGCCAGCTACATACTCTCAGCCTAACCTACTTCACAGGGCTGTTGTGAGGATAAAATGGAGAAGAGGAGAATGATGTAAGCTACTTTGGGTCCCCATTGGGGAGAACGGAGGGGTATAAATGAATCAAACAAATAAATTAATCAGAAACGACATCGCACTGTTGGCATGATGGCACCCTCTATGCCACCCTAGTGCCTTGGCTTGTCATTTCATCAGGACAGGACTGGCAGGAGGGTTTTTAGCAAATCCTCACACTTTGCCTAGCTAACCAGCCACGTTAGTCTCATGGTGAAGAGGCAGCTGGTGAACATCCTTGCTTTCTGAGATTCTGAATTCACAGATTGTACAACCTAGCCTTGGGAAGCAGCTGTAGGCCTGCTGCTGTATTTCTTTGTCCTTGAAAGAGAGAACTGAAGTCAAATCCTTATGCAACACAGTTGTGTGGAACAATAAACATTTCTGTCCCCACCCCCACTAACACTTCTTTCTGGAATGAATCTGAATTGAGACATTTGTTGCCACCCCTAAGAACAGAACAAAGAAAGTTACAGCCAAGCCAATTCTATACCTGCCAGTATTAGTAAAGAAAAAAGAGAAATCTCCCATTGTTTGGCACAAGAGAAAAGCTGTACTAATGCTTTTGATTATGCAGTATTTGTCGGAGTGTTCCAAGGTTATAGTCGACAGCATCAGGATATCAGAGGAGACAGCCTGTGTACGTTTTCTTGATTCTCTGGATCCACGTGAGAAGGGGAGCGGAGTTGCTGATCCTCGGCCATGGAGGCAAAGTAGGCATGCATTATTGTGCTGTAACACATAGTGGGAGATGCATGGGGGAAATTGAAGAGATGAGCCATGGGAGCGAGGGTTCTCCTGCAATGCCAAACAGAGATGCCCAGCTTTTGTTCCATATATGACAGCAATCCCTAGAGCAGCAGAGTCTGTATGTATGCTGTGTTTGTAATGCGAGGCAAAGCTCACAGGTGACCTTCAAGGCATCTTGGAAATGCTGAAGACACTTCTTTATACAGAGTTAACAGCTACAGCTGCAATGCTGATGCAGAGGAGGACGAAAGAATAATTGCTGGGGTGGGGAAGACTATGACACCAGCAGAAGAGACCGTTCCTTCTCCTCCCCAGAAAGAAGTGTCCCGACTTTGCTTTCCCACTTTGGTTTTTGATTTGGCATTTAGAACATCACCTCCTTCAGTCTTCTGCTGGCAAAAATTTCAGCCAAGAGGAATATTAAAAAATCACAGGGGTATTAACAGATTATTTCATTGGAAATGTCTATATTTTTTCAGACTTGATAAGGGAATGACAGGTGCAATTATTCCAAAAATAAGAAATATTAAAATGGCCCTGTGTCCTTTAAAGCAACCCCAAGACTGACTGATTGACTGGCTATTTGCCTGCCTGCCTGGCTATCTGCCTGCCTGCCTGCCTTGTCTTTTGTTCTTTTCAAAGAGTTGTTAAAATAGGATTCAAGGAGGTATTAAGATCTACAGAAGGGGGTAACACTACACCGAGGAATATATTGATTTTCTTTAAAAATTGAGCAGCATAATATTGTCATGTGCCATACCACAACAGATTTTGATCTCCCTTCCCCAATTGAAAATGTGTTTGCTGTATGCCAGGCAGGGCTGCACCCCCAATACTTTCTCCCTTGGCCTCATCAAGCTAGTTTCCTAGTACTCTGTATCTTTTCCCCAGAAATGTACATTGAAGGAGGGGGGTATGTTTCAGGCCATTCATTTTGACTGTGCAGAGTGTTAAGAATAGAGCTAGAGTGAATGTAAATGTGACAGCAATCAAAGTGAAAGGAAAAACAGGAAATGAGATGGTTTCATTTCAGAGCAGGATGGGTTCTATTCATCCTTTGGTTGGTGTTGCCAGTCCCAGATGGGGCCTGGAGGTGTCCCAGATCTCCAGACAACAGAGATCAGTTTCCCTGGAGGAAATGGCAGCTTTGGAAGGTGGACTCTTATGGCATCACAACTCCACTTAGTTTCCTCCTCAAACTCCATCCGCCCCAGGCACCCCCCCCCCAAAAAAAAAAAAACCACTCTGGAAATTTCCCAAGCAAAAGTTGGCAAACCTATATCCATATACCATCATCAGGTAAATAAGGCTGCACAAACTACTTGCTAACAACTTCTTTTTGTAGCAGGAACTCCTTTGCATATTAGGCGACACACCCCTAATGTAGCCAATTCTCCAAGAGCTTACAGAGCTCTTCTTACAGGGACTACTGTAAGCTCTGGGAGGACTGGCTACATTAGGGGTGTGTCGCCTAATATGCAAAGGAGTTCCTGCTACACAAAGAGTCCTGATGTTCACACTATGAAATCATTACATTCAGTTTATAGGGTTTGCAGCGATTGGCTGGCAGCCAGCAGGAGAGGGAGAGGGTGGGGATGGTAGGGAATGGCAGCGCACTAACAGCTCAATATCATTTACAGCAAATACCGAGAAGTGATGTCACAACACTGGCATGACATGGTTGCAATGCTCTGAATCTGGTCAAACTTTATGGTTTTACCAGGGCTCTTTTTGTAGAAAAAGCCCAGCAGGAACTCATTAGCATAATAGGCCACGCCCAACAGCAGAAACTCATTAGCATATTAGGCCACACCCCTGACAGCACAGCTCATTAGCACATTAGGCCACACCCCCATGTTACCAGAAGTGTGGTTATCCAGCCACACCCACCTTTTGCTTGTTATTCTGTTTACCTTGTTTGTTGTCAAAACCCAGGGCTTTTTTTGTAGCAGGAACTCTTTTGCATGTTAGGCCACACACCCCTAATGTAGCCAATCCTAATGAGTTTCTGCTGTTGGGTGTGGTCTATTATGCTAATGAGTTCCTGCTGGGCGTGGCCAACTTGGGAGCCAGCCGGAACTCCGTTCCTGTGCGTTCCTGCCCAAAAATAGCCCTGGTTTTACCATAGAGTTTTGTCCAAATTCTAGAGCATCGAATTTACATGTGACATCACTTCCAAGAAGTGACATTGCACCATTGATACAACACTTGAAAAGAAAAGCAGTAACCAGACACCAGCAACAAGAACTGAATGGCCTTGGCCTCGTTCTTTTCTGGTAACTTTTCTGTTTATGGCGAAGATGTAATGTTAAACCAGTCACAGCTCCAGGATGCTTGTGTGAGTTACTTTTAGAGAGACCTCATCTGAGGTCTGAAAACTCAAGACTTCCCTTATGCTGCTCCTGACCTTCTTGGGTGTTGCATGCAAAGTGAAAATAGCAGCTCTTGGAGCTGAAGACCCCTTGCCAGTCTTGGACAGAGGGGAGTAAATGCCAGATCCAGTCAATCTCGGGAACTGTCCCTAGCTGATTCTACAGAAGAAGGAAGCCGTCTAGTGAAAGTTATTTAAAAAGTTGACAAAGCCCAAGGCCTAGATTAATTTAATTAAAGAATTCATCAGCAAAATATCAAGGCAAAGAGAGAGAGAGAGAGAGAGCCCTTGGCAAAGTTATTTTTGATGGATTGCAGAGGACGTAAGGAAAAGACAAGAAGATTTTCTGAATGACCTCCTTCCCCTCATCCTTATTAGCTGCTACTATGTATATCACGAGGAATTAGGACCCATTAATGAATGCCTGGCTGCTGTGGGGATGAAAATGGAACCACTGATCTATGATGCGATGGTGTTATGTGAAGAAAAGAGAATGGTGTGACAGTAACTGTTCCCATGATTAATATTTGACACTGGAATGAAGATCAGGCAGGGGATGCTAGCAGGCTTATTGGAAGAGCAGCTAAGTGAACTGGTTCATGAGAATGTAGTGGTAGGTTTGGACCATAAACCAACAGCCAAAGAATGTGGCTCATTGGTTCAGATCAATATGTGAAATTCAGGCTCTTAGTCTCTTTCTCTCCTGTCTCCTCTGCCTTTCCCCCCACACTTTCTTTGCCCTCTCTCCCCTTACATTCCCATTTCTTTGTTTCCAGTTCTGCACCTTATTTATTTATTTATTAAATTTGTATCCCGTCCTCCCAACATGGACTCAGGGCGGCGAACATAGAGGCAAAAGCCATACATAAAACAATAAAACAATAAACAATCATTACCTATAAAACAGTTAAAAGTCGGTGCTCAACAGACCATATCAATTCCATAATAAAATGCCAATAACAATAACACACTCCGAGTAAACACAATTGTCTCTGCTCAATTGATGTTACGCTATAATTGTCATCCCCATACCAGGGCCAGTGCACCTCATGATGTTAATACAGTGGTGGTACAATGGCGGTGGCAGCCCCTACTCAAAAGCCTCGTGGAAGAGAGATAGAAATGTTATCTTGTAACTGAAATCAGAAATGTGAAATTAAGATGAATATATAAAGGGAAGTAGGGTAGAGCACTGCGGGAAGCCACTAGTAGGGGAGGGAGGGAAGGGAAACATGGGTATTTGTCAAGTGAAAATAAATGTTAAATGTGTTATTATATCCAAAAATAAAAAGTTTTGAACCAAAAAAAAAAGCCTGGGGGAAGAGCTCTGTCTCACAGGCCCTGCAGAACTGCATAAGGTCCCGCAGGGCCCTGATCTCCTCCGGGAGCTCGTTCCACCAGGTAGGGACCACCACCGAAAAAGCCCTGGCCCTGGTTGCAGCATATTTAACTACCTTGGGGGCTGGGATAACCAACAGATGTTGCCCCCCGACCGTAGTGCCCTTTGGGGAACATATGGGGATAGGCGGTCCCTCAGGTAAACCAGACCCTGGCCATATAGGGCTTTTCTTCAGTCAATTTGTCTCCAGACTTACTTCTGTTCTTTCCCCTACACCCTAGGATCTGACCGTTAGTTTCCTTGCCTCCTAGGATTTCTTTGTTGCACCCAACAGCAGAGGCTTTGGTGCTGGGTAAATGCACGGATTGCCACTAAGGGGGATAAGGTCTGGAATGGAATTACTGGAGGGTATCAGGAGGCGGCTATGGAGACACTGGAACCACTGCTGTGGCACTGTGCAGGCAAAAGGTTGTACCTAGTATAGGTGAAGGTGATGTTATCGTTTACCAGCTCTGTGTTCTAGTCTTCACTCAGAAGCTGTGTCCTTGTAGAATGTTGCTGCAGCAGCCCTGAGGCCTCCACTATTACCTCCTGAAGCCTTCTGGCAAAAGCACTGTAAATCTTTCTTTCCTTATTTGTGTTCAGTGGCTGTAGCTGGAGTTCTCTCGGCAACATACTATGTCAGCTACCCATGTCACTAGTGCTGGTTTGAGGTTTCAGTCTCAGACAGACTAACAACTTCCCTTTCCCTCACAGAAAGTGGACTGTAAAAATTCTGGCATCTTTATTCCCTAAGCACTTTGAATGTTCATGAACATTCAGGGACATCCTACCAGGCACCCTACCACTGTCAGACATCACCACCACAAGCACAAAATATTACAGATACAGATTTTGACAAAAAGCATACAAGTGCTCTGGACAGAACTGTGCTGGTTTGCAATTACCATGACTACTCCAATGTTAGATCAGTCTTGAGAATGCAGTCGTGACTGTTCTATTAATTTTGTATTTTTTTGCAGTTTTGATACAGAAGCATGAGCAGCAGCTGATGATTTGAAACATTCTTCTTCAGATGTTCACATTTGACTAAGAACTAAATCAGAGTTTAAGCACTTTCATATTTACCTCAGGACCTAATTGGTCATGGTGGTGGAAAGTACTGTTGACTTTGTAGGGTTTTTAAGGTAAGAGATGACCAGAAGTGGTTTGCCATTGTCTGCCTTTGCATGGCAACACAGGACTTCTTTGCTGGTCTCTCATCCAAGTACTAACCAGGGCTGACCCTGCTTAGTTTCAGATCTGACTATAACCAAAATACAAGATCCACATGTTAGGGCATGGCTTCCCAACCTGACTCACACTTATGTGTTCAAGCAAGGACTCATTTTTTAAAAGCTCCCAGTTTCTCTGGCTGCAAATGGGGCATGAGAAAGGGAGAGGCTTTGGGCTTCCCTCCTGTGGCATCTTCACTACCAGAAATGGCATGGGATGGGGTGTTTGCCCCTTCCTTTAGTACCACGTATCCATCCCAGGGGCACATGAAGTCAGAGGAAGGAACTGTTTCCCATGACATTTCTTGAAACCTCTCTCTCCCCCTTGCCCCACTTCCAATCAAATGGACAGCGTTTTAAAGGTGGGTCTCTGCTTGAACATATAACTGAGTCAGATTGTGGATTTTGTATCCTGTATTTTTTATCTCCAGTAACCACACCCCTATAAAGACAGCCAGTAAACATCTCTATATTGCAGATGGGGAGGAGTTAAGTTCAGGAGAAGATGACTTGTCTATGTGTGCTCAGTGAGTTGATGACCAAGATGAGATTGGAACCAGTGGCTTACCGGCACTTAAATTAGGCTCATCCTGCTACATGAGCTCAATGCACCTTTAAAAAACACACACAAAAAACAGCCCATACAATTCCATTTCATAGCACAATAAAGCTTGCAGGTGGAGGTGCTTGATGGATCCTTTTCTCAAGTACCAAAGCCAATTGCTGTCAATTTACACTGTCATTATTTTGTTGCTTTAAAAAACTTCAAATACATGATAATGGCAAAAATGTAGGCTTTTAGCTATGTTATTGCAAAAGGTGTTGTGAAGAAATGCATTTTTTTCCTTTGGAGGTTTGAAATGAGCAAAACCTTCATTTTGAGTTTTAAAAGTTTTTTTCCCCCCTCTCTGGGTAGAGAACAGGCAGGAAGGGATAGAAGTCGGTTCAATTGCTTTCTAGATTTACCTCAGCTCACCTTCATAGAAATACTAATAGGTCTAGACAATGGGATGGTCAAGCTCTCTCCCTCCCCTACTCCAAGCAAGGGACAGAGATTTGGAGGAGTTAAATACTAGAGAGGCTTCAGGAAGGAAAATGCTGGAAGCTTCAGAAAATGCTTCACTGACCAGGCCTGAGCTCGTCAGTGGGTGGGGAAAGAAGAGAAGATAGAACTCAGGGGAGCAAGGAGGAAGCTCTCTTTTGTGCTGAGTCCATCTGAGCAGACAAAAGTCTTAACTGAGATCTAGAGGAGGCACCCTTCCCTCCCCCCTATAAAGATCTGAATGCTAAATATGCCATCTTGTTTAAAATGTTTAAATATCTATGTTGAGTGTTTTAATACTGAATTATGTAGTTTTACCTGGTTTTAAAATTGTATTGGATTTTATGTTGTTGTAAACTGCCCTGAGCCCTGCACCCTGCGCAAGCAGGGAAGGGCGGTTAAGAAATCGAATGAAATAAATAAACATGCTTGCCTGAAGAGCTGGAGAAAGCTGTAAAGATCTGTAACTGCCAAAGCTAAGGAGCCTGTCCTACATTCTAACATCCAATAGGGCAGGTATAGAGAAAAAGACAGAGGAAATGCATTTTACCCATTTCTTTTGTATCCTTTGCTCAATCTGGTGCTCCGCTAAAAGTATGATTGTGAACATTTTCTTTTTAATAAATACCTTATAACTTTTGATGCTGGTAGTGGTTCTCTGAACCACATAGACCTCCACCATCTTGGACATGCTATTTTAAAAGGAGCACCGGGGGAATGCAGTCAATTGGAAAGTGGCTATTTCTCCAAGGGCGTACAAGACAGTAAACTGTCCCTGTGGTAAGCAGGTGCTGGGCAGTGGGAGACACAGAGGCAAGGCCTCAGAACGTGGAAGGAAAGCTAGGAGTCCTGACCCTTCCAGTAGGCAATTCCTACAAAGGTCAGGTGGTGGGTTACCAGAGAGAGCAAAAAGCTTCTCTGGGGGTGCGGTCACACACGTGAGATAAACCAGGGGGGAAGTGAGGCTATTCCTTCCGGAGGAATTTGACCCACAGTTGTGCGATCACACAGTCCTTTGAAGCTGTGGGGGCTGCCCACTACTGCGTGATCAGATGCAAACGCGGGTGAGTCGGGTTTTTGTTGTTGTTTTTTGCTGTTTGTTTCCAATGTGCTTAAATGGGGAATTGATTAATTGCATCTCAGCACTGAGGGCTCCCTATGGAGTGTGCGATGATGCGCATTCTGAGAAGGGGGGGCAACGGCATGGAGTTGGGATGGCCTGATCAGACCATCCTGGTGCCATGAGAGTGCACTGAAGCCATTAGACAGGGGAAATTCTATCTGTAGCCTGTAGCAACCTATTTGCTACCGGACTTTCCCCGGTGTCTTTTTACTCCACTTCTGCGATGGAGCAAAACAGGTTGTCGATGGGTGTGGGGCACTTCCCAAATGTTCGTGTCTGATCACACCCTTTAAATCTGTCCAGCGGGGCACTTCCCAGATATTCGTGTCTGATCACACCCTTTAAATCTGCCCACCAAGCCCCACCCATGTGGTGTCCCCCCACAGTGATGATGTAACACGGAAGTGACATCATCACACCCGGGATGTCAGGTGGTGATACTCTGATTTTGGGGCAAAACTCTATGGTTTGAGCCCAATTTTATCATAGAGTTTGCCCCAAAACCAGAGCATTGCTGCATGACATCCCTGGCATGATAATGTCACTTTCACATGATGTCAGGGACATTATGCGTGGCAACGTCACCCTGCCCCCCAGTCCGGCAGGAGGTAAGGAGCTGGCAACCCTAGTTCTACCACAGGTGTGAATTAACATCTCTGAGTGCCCTTGTGGTAAGTAACTGGACCATGGTGAAATATTAAGTAGAGAAAAGAGCAATCCAGAAACAGTTTATATTCTTGTTTTTGCTATACAATAGTGCTTGACTTTTTAAAAGATTTCTTATCCCAAACATATGGGAAGATATTTGAAATACTGCTGCATTTGAACTATGTGCCCATGCTCCAGCATAGCTACATTTGTGAGATCCTCATCCAGCTAAGCGTGACCCATATGGTAAATCCCTGGTTTGCCATTTGGAGACCAAAGATCTAAAGAAGTGATTTGCAGATGATTTTCCCATGGCTTATTAGGGGTTACTCAGTAATAGCAAACAAGGTTCACTGTCTATTATGAAGCTGGAGGAAGTGCTGGGTATCTTCTAGGGGATGAGCTCAGTTCATCCAAGACAATGGTGAAATCCAGCATAATTCCCAGTATAAACTAGGTGCATACCATAGGGCATGTCCCAGAATTACTTGCAGTGTTGTAAGGTCCCATGACAGTTGTGTAGTGGTTCCTTAGCACTACAGACTAGTGAATGTGGATAGAAATATTGATCAAAAACTGCTTATTATCAGGACAATCCCACTCAAAAAATGGTTTTAAAGTAGGGATTTACGAATATGTCCATTTTTGTTTCTCTTTCTCTCTTTTGTTAGAGCATATTGACATTTTGATCCTATTGGTTTCATCCATTTTTAGCCATTGCTAGTGTTCCCAATGCATGTATTTATTTTGCACCACTGCAATACCAATTTAATATTGTTTTGATGCCACAGTATATGCTGCTTTCATTCTATTTTATGCAACTGATGGGAAGTGGGTGTAAATTTCATTGGCTATATTTCTAGCCATTTCTTCAGATGTTCCAATCCCACACTCTGCCAGGCCAGCAACTGTGTGGAGGGCATAAACTAGTTGCTGGCCGGGACTAGGGTGGGTAGGGGCAAGGAGGATGGATAACAGTGCAGGGGGAGGCAAGGAGGGTGGATGCCACCTTTCTGCCTCCCCATGGGGGTGGCTTGGGAGCCTTGGGACCCTTGCCTAGGGCACCCAAAATCCTCAGGCCACCCTTGACTGTACATATGGGCAAAAAGTGTGAATTGCTCCTTTCAGACAATACAACAACTGCACTATCAGGAAGTAGCCTAGGGTTTCCAATTTTTAGGTGGGGCCTGGAGCTCTCCCCAAATTAAAACTGATCTCCAGACTACAGAGACTTGTTCCACTGGAGGAAATGGCAGCTTTGGTAGTCAGGCTGCACAGTATCACATCTCCAGGAATTTCCCAAGCCAGAGTTGGCAACCTGAGTTAGCAAGTACCATATCTGTACATTCATAATGTCCGAGGAGCCCTGCTTTGTTTACAACATTTGGCAACATCTCCAGTTTAAAATATTTATGCAGTGTTCAAGATTGAGGCCTATATCCTAAATTTCCAGGAAAATAAGAAAGAGGGACAAACCAAGAAACCTTACTTAGAGCATCAGTAGAAAACAGTGTGGTGCATATGCACAAATGTTTTTTTTTTAAAATGACACTAACTCTGAATTGAAAATGCTACTTCGAGGAACAATCCATTTTCTGTGCCCTTAATCATCTCAATGGTAAGTTACGAAGGCACAAAATCCATGTCACTTTGTCATGTTCCAGCTCCGAGGAGCATAAAATCATTGGAACATACGAAGATAAGCATTTTCATTTTTCCCCTCTAATGAGCTTGCATCTCAGTTTTGCAGATGAGTCTGAAAGCAAATAGCAAGGGCGACGCAATGCTTCTTTATTAATTATCCTGCAACTTCATCCTCTTGCCTGTATCCTTCTCATGTTACATCCTAATGTGCTTCAGCTCCAGTCAATTCAATTTATCAGCAGTCAAAAGGATTGCAGCTGGGTTGATTTGCTTTGGGTCTCCTCTTTTGAGTTAAACTTGAAAACTCAATTTTCAAGTAAGATTTCCCCCTTCTTCCTCTTCAATCAGATACACATGAGAAGAACAATAACTGATTTTTAAGATGCCGTTATTATTTACTGAGATCTAATATACATCAAAAGACGGCTCTTGAAAGTGCTGATGTGCTACCCTTTCTCATGAGTGCACACACACTCAGAGTTTCTTTATTGCTTCTATTACAGGAGAGTTTTGGAAGTCAGTTATAGAAAAAAACTTTGGAGGCAAAGTCAAAGGCTAGCTCTCACAAAATGCAGTAAACCTCTGTGCTGTACCTAGGGTTGCCAGCCTCCAGGAGGGGCCTGGAGATCTCTCAGTATTACAACTGATCTCCAGATTGCAGAGATCAGTCCCCCTGGGGAAAATGACTGCTTTGCAGGGTGGACTCCATGGCATTGTACCCTGCTGAGGTCCCTCCCCTCCGCAAACTCCACCCTCCCCAGGCTCCATCCCCAAATTGCCTGGAATTTCCCAACCCAGAGTTGACAACCCTAGCTGCACCCCTTCAGACTGTGGCTAGAGACTCATGACTGATTGTCCTTCACGTAAATCCTGTATGAGAAAAATTAGCCTGCCACAGAAAAGCAAGCTAGCCTGGACTTCTCCCTGACCTTATTTTCTATGTGTAGGATCCCCTCTCCCTGCCTCTCCCTGACATTCCATTATGTTCTATGTTCTGCCAAGGTTTTTAATGTTGTGCTTTTAATGCCAGGTTTTTAATTGTTAACAACTTCCATGGTGTTTTATGTTTTTTATTACATTTTACTTCATACACTGCCTCAAACAGTTTCTCTGGACAAGTGGCATAGATTTTTTTTAAAAAAAAAAAATTAATCCTGTGAGTCCACATCTGCCATCCAATCTACCCCTATTTCACCTGCTCCCCAGATTTACCAGTTCTTCTGCTGTTCCTGAAAACTAATCCTATATTGTACATTCTAACTATTTCTGTTCTTATAGACTGCTTTAAAAGGAGATTAGAGAAATCCATGGCTCTATCATGGTCTATCCATGGTCATTAGCTATTGAGAAGTAATATACCATTGCTATGGAGAAATAACCACAAGGGGAGGTTTTGGCTACCAAGCCCTGTTTGTATACCTTCCACAGCATCTGAATGACCATATTGGAAAACAGGATGCTGAACTGGATGGAACTTTGGTGTGATCTAACCAGGATCTTCTTAAGTTCTTCTTTGCCAATTTATGAAACCTATTTCTTCTCTGCAATAGGATGCCTTTGGACACACCCTATGAAAATGTTGTGGGTATGAGTTGCTTTCTATTTCTTTAGAAAATTTACATGTTACCTCTCTAGAGACCTGCTCACAAAATAAAATAGGAGATCATAAAACCAGTATAGTCTTAAATAGTCATACAAACAGCCCATTGAAAACAAGCCAGGATATAAAACAGTATGAAGCAACAGCCCAAGAAAGAATGTCCATAAAGCAATCCTCAGAAGCAAATCATAAAAGCCTGGTTTAAAAAAATGCCAAAAAGACAATAAGGTAGGTGCCAGGTAACCTTCAAGGTGGAGGACATTCCAAAGGTGAGGCACCATCATTGGAAAAGACCTGTCTGGTGGTCACCTGCCCCATCTCTGTGGTACAGGTACAAAGAGCAGGGCTTCAGAGGAAGAGAGTTGCAAGCATTGCCATTCTTCAGATTTCAGCTCCATGCTGCAAATCGCTAGACATTAGGGAGTGGATTCATCTTGTCTTTACTGTGCATCGATGTAAACCACAAATACCATACACTCTTAGTTTGCCATCTCTCATACCAGAGCTGTTGAAGTGTCTTTTGAACTGTAGACAATATATTGTAGGATAAATATGTTTTTCTAGTAATCAGTGGGGGAGGGTTTACTACCAAGTAAGATGAACATGGCTGCTATAAACCAGGTGCAGAAGAGATTTTCACATTGCATGACAGCAGGGTTCACAAAAGTGAACCTTACTGTGGTAATAAAAGATGTTATTTCTCTGTGAAATGTTGGAAATAGATTTGTGTGTTTCTTTCTTTATTAAATATAATGATTATAATAATTGGTGTTCTGTAATTATTGTAATTAATATGAAAATGACACAAATTCCCCATCTAAATAGCCTATAAAGAAAATAGACATGCCTTTATTTTGTTTTTTCCCCCTTTTTGAAGTCTTACTTTTCTCTGTCTCTGTTGGTTTCAATTTTACAAGGCAGCCAGTATTTTACTAATAAGGGCATAAGTGTGGGTTCTTAAGGACAGCGGGAGAAAGAGGTCCTATGCTTCCTAGATTGACTGTCAGCTGTAGCCAGTAGGGTTGCTGCATGTGTGAGGTATTTCAGTCCTGAAGGATATAGGGTAATTTTTGCCTTCTGCTTTCCCTCCAATGTCTGCCTTGCTGTTCCAAATTTCCCCTTGCAATCTGCATTCACCTGCTTGCCTACTGCTCTCCAAATCTTATCCTTTGTCGGAGCCAATATACTTTGACACCCTCTTCTTCCTGCCTGCCCACATACCTTGCCCTCCTTGTGCCATCAAATGCCCTTCAGTCTTCCTATTCCTCATGCTACCGTCCTTCAAGCTAAGTGACTGCAGTGCCAAATTCCCTTACTGAATGTTTTACTTTATGTTTGGAATATTTCCTATCAATTCTACCATAGACTTTAATGGTAAACAAGGGTGCTTTTAATTGCCTCATAAAGGGGAACCCCTTCATTCCATTCTCCTGACATTTGGAAGTATGAATGTCCGAGAAGAGTGCTACAGTTTCCCCAAGATATATCCAGTTTAGGTGAAAAGTCATGAAGGTACAGACAAGGGTTGCCAAATCCAGGTCAGGAAATTCCTGGAGATTCAGAAGTAGAACCTGGGGAGGGCAGGGATTGGGGAGGGAAAGGACCTATTTATCAAATAAACGATAAATTTCCATTTGTATCCTGCCCTCCCCTCAAACAGGCTCAGGGTGGCTTACATTAGTCGGTACAGAGTACCATAATATCCACATAAAACATTTAAAACATTATAAAACAATCAGAGAGATATAATACCTTACAACCCACCTTCCAAAGCAGCCATTTTCTCCCCAGGAGACCTGATCTCTCTAGTCTGGAGATGAGTTGTAATTCTGGGAGATCTCCAGGCCCCACCTGGAAGTTGGCAACATCAGTACAAACCCAACAAGGCACTGTCTTCCGTTGAAATCAATGTGAAATAATGAAAGAGAATTCTGAAAGTGAAAAATAATAACACAAGAAGAAATAATGAAACAAAGTCATATGAAACAGCCCAATAATGAAACAGCGTCTTTCGAAATTAATAAAAAAGAAAGAAATGAAATGAAATGAAGTGCCATGGACAGAAATGAAATGAAGTGCCATGCACAAGTCTAGTTGGAAGGTATGATATATGGAAATATAAGGATGCAAATGAAGAGCCGCATTGAGGCTGATGGTAACACAGGGCAAGAAAAGGTTAGGGAGGTCTTACACTACAATTATCTTTTTCTCCTTGAAATGTATATGTTCAGCTCAGATCCCATAGGCTGGCTTGGTATTTAATAAAGATTTAGCATTTAAACCTCCTGGCAGTTTTCCAGGAATCAGCCTGAAATTGAGTTAGTGTGATGGGGGCATAACTGGACACAAAATGCACAGGGCCAGGAGAAAGAATTTTTTTTTAATTTAAGGAAAAGGGGGAGCTGTGACTCAGTGGTAGAATACATGCTTTGCATGCATAAGGTCCCCAGTTTGATCCCTAGCACCTTCAATTAAAAGAAACAGAGACTGGGGAAGCTCCTAGGCAGACAGAGTCTGATCCTCTGCTGCTGCATGTCCTCCCTGTGCCTTCTCATTCACTCAAATGCCTCTTCCCTGCCACCCATCCATGTATCCTTACCCAGCGTACAAGCCCTCCCAGCTGTGCATACTGCATGCATGTTCTTCCTTGACATCTTTAGCAGTGCTTGCAACTGGAAGAGCAGGTGGGGGGTCAGCTTGTGAGTGAATGGGGGATGCAGAGGGGTTGGAGGTGGTGGCAGTAGGTCCTGCTGGAAGCCATGAGTCTCTGCAGCTGCCCCACCTTGGGGTATTAGGAATGCCAGCCTCCAGGTAGGAAGTGGGGATCCCCCGAAATTAGTTCCCCTGAAGAAAATGGTTGATTTGGAGAGTGGACTCTGTGGAATTGTACCCCACTGACATCCCTGTCCTCTGGCTCCATCTCCAAATCTCCAGGAGTTTCCAAACCTGGATCTGGCAACCCTATGAGGTATACTGATGCTAGCCCTGTTTAAACCCCACATTTATCCAGGTACTAGTCTCTAGTTTCATTTGGAAAGTAAATCCGTGTTGGCTGTTCCTTACAAACACATGTACTTGTGTACATGCAGGATGTATGTGCATTCATTGTTAACATGTGAATAGGGCTATAGATAGTCAGAGGAGATGCATCTGAGCTAATGTCCCAATGGTTGTAGTTTCATGTGTTTCTATGAAATCAGGAATTATCTCTGCAGATAAAACCCATGCAACATGAGACAACCGTGAGACAACAGGTTTTGCCTCCAGGCCAGTCACTGGAATTAAATAGTCACCAAATGAAGACAAGAATCTGCTACTAATTCTTATTTGTTTAAATCTTTAGAATTTCTGAAATATGACATCATCACGCCTCCCTATGACCTTTCCCACTATAATTTTGGAAGGACAAAACGGTGGCTAAGAGAGGGAAACAGAATGTTGGCTTCTTGGATCTGTTTTTATTTTAAAAATGTGGTCTGGCAACATGAGTTGAGTACATCACGAAGAAAAATGTGCTTAACAGATTGCGGCCAGCTACAAAAGTTAATGGTCAAGTTAAACAGCTGAGGGGAAGAAGAAAAAGTACTAGCGCTTAATGGATTGGAAAATAGCTAAAGGGTAACAGAGAATAATCACAAGGGGAACCTTTTGCATTGGAGTGCTGATAGTTCTGTTCCTTCCACATAAATGCTTTCTCCAAAAGAGAAAAAGTGTCCTTGGTGAAATGGATATCTCAACAAATGACTACAGATGTGATCACACAGAAGTGTGAGTTTGGTTTGTATACACAATGGGAAGGGGGTCAAGTTCATTCCAGCCCAAGGTCAGAACATTTCTGTGTAGATCTTCTAAACCAATTTTTTTCTCAGAATATGATTTTTTAAAAAAATGTGAGAAAAACCAGCCTGATAATCACAAGTGATCTAGTCAATGTCCCAAAACTGGCATCTCTGCATCAGATGGAAGGATTTGCATTGATATCTTTCTTCTATCAACCAACCTGTGCTTCATTTTGAATAAATCCTGGGTTATCCATGTTCAGATTAAAATATGTGGTTATTTAAAACATTGTTTTACCAGCTGATACATACCTCTGTTAGCCATGGCTGGACATTTTAAAATAATTCTTACTGGTGGCAACCAGGCAACTGATTATTTGCATGGCTCCTTTAGCAAAACCAACAGTTACCCTAAACACAGACAGACTTTGGGTTGGATCCAGTGATTCAAAGGTGGCCCCGAGCTTAATCAGGAAGAGCCACTTGTGAAACTGAGGGCATAGACAATGGGCCCTTGGTGTTGTTCCCATCAGGCTGAAGCTAGCCTTAGTGAAAACATTTCACACAGAGATGGATTTTGAATTTCTCATCCTTGCTGTTTCAATCCTCAGATTTTTATTTAGCTTATTATGTGAATCATATGCACAATTCTTTCGTTTTGCTCCATTTTCTGTTCCCTCACACCAAATGTTTCTTGTTAAATATACACATATTTCAACATCATTTGCACATCAATAACTTATACATTCCATGGGTACAAAAAGTATCACATACATACACAGTATAAACAAATTTACAAAGCCAAGTGACAAAAAGGGAGGAACAGAAACCTCTGGAAAAATATAAAAAGAAACAAAACAGGGAACATTTGTACATCTTTAATTTCATGCAGTAATTATTACACTTGGCTCAGAGAGCTTTTAAAAAAATAATGTTCCAAGCCCTTCACAACATTATCTATTTATTATACTTGCTTAAACAATTTCTATCCCACCTTTAGCTAACCAAATAAAACATTTAAAAAGAATGCAGTAGTCACCTTTCCCACAGATGTCCCCCAAAGTGGAGACTCCAACGGGCTAAATCTTCAACCTTATGGTGGAACCCCATTGCCTGAAGCAATCTGAGTGAACAATAGCTGGTATTCCACAATCAGTGGTTACAGTTCTGAAAAAGATGGGCCTAACATTCTTCCTGTCATGATGTGGTCCATGGGGTCACGAAGAGTCGGACTCAACTGTGCAACTGAACAACAACAACATTCATCCTTGCATCTATGATTATCTTGTTACTCTTGACAGTGCAGTGCACACCGCATGCACGTCAAATGGCTGTGGCCCCACCCCCAGCGTGCCCGGCGTCATTACGTCATTTGCCTGTGACGTGCACGCGGGGGTGGGGTTTCCCCTGGGGCCCGATTCTGCAGGGGTGGAAATCAGGCCTCCAAAGTGGGGGGGAATTGGCAGCCCTATGGCCTACCCTTGAGAATGATCCAGAAACTAGTTCTGACTAGAATCTGATCCGGAGACTGATCTAGTCTAGTCCTGACAGGAATATCATGGACAGAACACATTCAGCCTGTGCTATATCAGCTGCACTGGCTTCTGGTGGAGTTCTGAGTCAGGTTCGAGGTTTTGGTACTGACCTTTAAGGCCCCGTAACTTTGGGATTGTCTCCTCTGGTATGTCCCCTGAAGAGCATTACACTCTGCAGAGAACAATCTACTGGTGAGCCCCAGCCCAAAAGAAGTCTGGCTGTCCTCAACCAGTGCCAGGGCTTTTTCTTCCTTGGCCTGGTGGAATTCTCTGCCGAACAACATCTGTGCCCTGCAGGACCAAATGCAGTTTTGAAGAGTTTGTAAGGCAGAGATGTTCTACCAGGTTTTTAGTTGAGGACAGTGATGGACACCACCTTACTGGCACTCCCTCCCCCTCCTCCTCCCTTCCCTCTTCATTTTTCTTCCTGCCCCTTTTTCATCTTCTTGTAGGATAGGGCAGGATAAGATGTCAGCTTCAGCCCTGATTTCCCAATTTCACCACTGCATGGATATATAGGGCTGGATCATGCCTGAAGTTTATATGAATGGAAGGACTTTTGTCCATAGAAGAATTGCTTCCTTGCCTCCCACCTCTTTCTGCAGTCTAACATGCTCTTTGAAACTTATTTGTCTTATTTATTTACTTCATTTAAACCACATCTTTCTGCCCAGTGGGAAACCCAATGAAGTTGGATCATTCTCATCTCTTCCTTGAAAAACCCCTGTAAAGTAGCTTAGACTAGGATTTCCAGACCCCAGGTAGGACATGGAGATCTCCCAGAGTCAGGGCTCTAGTCGGGGGGGAGCTCTCAGGTACGGAGCTCCGGAAGAGAACCTCTAGAGGGCGGGGCGGTCACGTGGTGAAGCCCCGCCCCCTTCTTTACCCCGCCCTCTGCTTCGATCCTCATTCCGTTTGGGAATGAGGATGAAGCAGAAGGGTAAGTAGCCGGGCCTTCTGACACACTTCCGGTGATGTCAGGGGGTGTGGCCTTCTGTCACTTCCGGTGATGTCAGGGGGCGTGGCATATGCAAATAAGTTATGCTAATGAGTTATGCTAATGAGCTCCGGCAGCTCTTTTTCTACAACAAGACCCCTGCCCAGAGTGAAAACTGATCTTCACACTTCAGAGAACAGCTCACCTGGAGGAAATGGCTAATTGGTAGAGTTGCCAGGTCCCTCCAAGCATCTGGCGAGGGAAGGGGGGGTGCACTTACCAGGAGCAAGGAGGACTACCTGGCATTTCAGCAGCATGTCTATGTGACCTGCAAGTGATGTAATCACATTGAGGATGTCGGGGGGGGGGGGGATGCCAGGCATTCCTCCCTTTTTTGGGGAGTAATTCCCCCTGCTGATCAGCTGGGCAGCAGCGGAGAGGTGGGACCTGGCAGTGGGAGACCCCCCCACCCACACCGGAGGATCTGGCATTCCTATTAATTGGAAGGGTGGAATCTATGTCATTATACTCCACTGAGATCCTTACCCCCCAACCCATCCTCCCCAGACTAAATCCCCAAATCTCCAGGATTTTCACAATTCAGAGTTGGTAACCCTAGCTCAGCCTGAGAGTGTGTGACTGGCCCCAGGTCACCCAATAAAATCTCAAATCAGAGGATTAAACTTGGGCTCTCCCAGATTTTAATCTGACAGACCCACGGGAATAGCTTGAAAGGGTCAAAGGCAATGCTCCCTCTAAGCTGTGGAGTCTCGTGAGCAAAAATTCTCCTTTGTGAGCTACTGGCATTAAAGTTGTTAGCAAGTGATTTGGCTACTGCATCAATTAGTTTGCTCTGGAGTCCTCCTTCCTGAGCTAAGACAAAAATGTGTGAGCCAGAGGCTAAAGAACTGTGAGCTAGCTCACACTAACTCAGTTTAGAGAGAACACTGGTCAGAGGTCAGTGACGGGAGGGGGGGATAGGGAAAAAATGCTCCCCCTTGCCCACAGGGACATTTAGGTAGGATCTAACTCACTACATCAACCATCTAAGTCAGTAGTACAGTTCTCCTTTTGGTTGGTAGAGGCCTGGCTGAGAGAAAGTGGTATGCCAAAGGCCACCAAGTAAATTAATGGTGGAAGCAAAATATGAACCAGAGAGCCTGGTTTTGCATTCAGTCTCTTAGTCCCTCTGCTAGCAGTGCTGTTAGTACTATTTACAGTTCAAAGCATTTCATGCTTACAGATTAAGAAGCTGCTGTGTTTTCCCTGCAGAGTAGGCCCAAGTGAAAAGCACGCAACACAAGGCTTCATATTATCTAAACTGGAGGTTGATAAGGAAATATCCCATTAGACTCTAAATAATCCTATTAGTTTACACAGCCATTAATCCTACTAATTACACAGGCCGCTGGGACATTCCAACTTCCATACCATGTTTTTCTGTATCAGAAGGACATAAACCAACAGGGATCAGCTTCTGTGTGGAATGGCTAGTTCTAACGTTCTCTCCTACATCAGACTGAGAATCCCAAACCTTTTCTTTGTCTACCTGAAACTATCAGTACAAGCAGCAACTGGAGCATCTTTCTTCTCCTAGATTCTGAGTTTCCTCCCTGCTGGAATAACAGAAGAGGAGGTCACTTGTAGTGCCCCAAAGATGTATGTGCACCATATAGTTGGTGGTGCTTATACAAAACTGTCTTGTTGCCTAGTTGCAGTGGTGAGATGTTGCCAAAAACCAGCCACCGGGGCATGGGTTGATTGGGAAAACATACCTCAAGGAGCAGTCATGATTTAGGATCAGTGTGTAACAGTGTCAAAAGTAACAGGAAACTGGCTGAAATATGGTTGCCATCATTCAGGCAGGGCTTGGAGTTCTCCCAGAATTAAAACTGATCTCCAGACTGTGGGGAACAGTTCCTCTAGAGGAAATGGCAGTTTATGTTTTGTGGGGGGGGGGGACTCTATGGAATCACATCCCTTTGCATGCTTAGTCGGAAGAAAGAGACTGACACAGGTAAATGCTATAAACTAAGGGCAGCTTTATTTTAACTGATAATTCAACAGGATAAACTACAACTGGCAAGGGCTGCAACACACATCTGGCAAAGGGATCCCCTGATCCCTTTCCTGACCTTAGACAGGTTGAACCACCTAGCCCCTGGTGCAAGCCAACCACAACACAGCCTTTGCCAGGTGGCAGATATGCTAATGCCCTGCCATGAGCCAACCACCTCTAGCCATGGAGCATGCGGGGAGACCCAGTATAACAGGCCACCCACAGTCCCCATCTGAGGCCCATACCACAGAATGGTTTGTGCTAGGTGTGCCAACCCCCCGAACAAGGGGGGATCTGTCACTTGGTATTCCCCCTCATAACAGAAACAGGCCAGATTTCCACCACCAACAAGGGTCAAGCCTCTGCATTGGCCCTTGGCCCCAAACACCAGATGATAATCTGCCTCAGCCCTTGCCATAAATCCTCCAGGAATATCCAATCCCCGATGTCACAGAGGTGCACACCATCATCACAATATAAATGGGAACACTCCTTCATGATGCCAGGGTATGGTATGACAAAACCCAGGCCACCCCTCATGGCATTCTCCAATTCCCAGTTGGCTTTCTTGCATGCCTGCTCAATGGTGTGTGGATCGCATGCTGATTACCACACCCGCTGGGGCAAAATGGCTGACCACACCAGCCTGACATTGGGCTACTGTGCCACAATATCCTGCATGTCATCCTGTGCCTGCAGGATCAACATCTTCCCCTTGACCATCCCCAGGTCATTGCCACCCAGGTGGATAACCAGGATGTCAGGAGGAGGACAGCTTCGTTCAACAAATAACAAGGGCATAAGCCCAGTCCAACGCAGGCCCTGTCTGCCAAGCCACTCAATAATGGTGCCATCACTCAGGCCCAGCTGGGAGCCCATCCCCGATCTCTCCAATTAATGGGACGCCCAAAAAATCATGCTACGAGAATCCAGAGCCTCCACACAGGATCCAATGAACCTAGAACCCAAACAACAACAAGACAAACATTAAAGAAGAACACAACACTAGGGCGCCACCAAAGGCCGAACATAGGTCTTGTAAGATGCTGAGCATCATCACCCCACCTTCTGGATGGCTTTGCTGGAATAACCCATGGCTGCAGCAGTGGACGCAGCACCAATCCTAAAGGAATGAGTGCCAAAACGCACACCGGACAGGCCCAGCTTGTTCAAGGTCCTCAATGTTACCACCCAAAATTGATATTTAGTCGAGGAAAACTTGTTGAAGTGATGAAATAAGGGGCCCTCCTCCATGCCCCGCTGGTCAACATACTGATGTAAAGCCCGGACAGGGCAAAGTTCTCCATCCGCACAGACTCCCAATGAGATCTCATTCCCCTTTTCCCTCTGGTCAGTTCTGGATCGCCTCACATGGATCAAAATCCTGTCTCCATCAAAAGAAACTTATCACACTTGCAGGGCCCTCTTCAAAGGGTTGGACCTGAATTGCTGGACCAGCTCACTGACCCGTAAAGCTCCAAAAAACATGGTCAGTGCGGCAGCATGAAATAAGAGGATCTCAAAACCCAAACTACATATGTGTCCACATGCCAAACAGCCATTTCAACACCCCGGGTGAAATGGGTTGCCTTAAATCTCATTGCGAGCCAGCTTCCTGAGCCCAACCTTCAAGCATTTTACACAATCAAAAATCAGAAGTAAAGTCCAAGAATCCCTGGGCCTTACTATGAAAAGCTAATCCAGCAAGCTGCAACCTAATCGATTTAACAGCCAAGCCCTTACCTTTCAGTATAACAGAAAATTTCGAGCAGATGGTCCACGGGTATTGGCCATATCTCCTGGAGCCCTACCTGCCCCCTAAATGCCAAAAACGTTCGGACCGTGCAGCCATAAGATCTCTGTGTACTTGGTGCTAGAGCCAGCTCAATTGCCTTGTTAGCTTCGACCTGCCAAGCTGCCAAAGTTCCTGAGGCATCCTGGCTGGGTGTAGATTTGCCTCTGGGGCCAGCTGGCAAAACCTCTCCATCTGTTGACGAGACAGAGCCTCCGCCACCCCTTTATTCACCCCTGGGACATGCTTGGTGAGGAAAAGAACATTCAACTGCAAACAGCATAACATGAAAAGGTGAACAAGGCCCATAACTCTTGAAGAATTGGAGGTCAGAGAGCTGATGACTTGAACCACTGCCAAGTTGTCACACCAGAAATGTACTGAACTACTGGCCAGCTGGTCACCACAAACCCATAGAGCCACCATGTTTGGGAAAAATTCCAAAAATTTCATATCCTGGCAAAGGCCACCCTGCACCCAATCTTCAGGTCACTCTACAGTGCACCAGTGACCCCTAAAGTAAACTCCAAAGCCTATGGAACCAGCCAAATCAGAAGTCACCTGAAGACCACCTCGCAGGCGCAAATCCTCCCTCCAGAAGGAAACCCCATTAAACTTGCACAAAAACATCTCCCAAACTGATCCTTTACTGATACATAGCCTGTGGTTTGGCTTCCACAGGCCAAACATTGCATCACACAGTCTGTACAAAAAAGCCCTCCCTAGAGCTACCACCCAGAAAGCAACGTTTAAATGGCCCACCAACGGCTGGAGCTCCAAAATAGTGGCCTTCCTCTTAGCAAGGAAGCCCATCATCTGAGCCCGCAACTGAGAAAGTTTGGCCTCAGGTAAACAGGAAGTTTGGTGAACTGTGTCCAATTTGATGCCTAAAAATGTCAAAATAGGAGATGGCCCCTCAGGTTTTTTTTGTGAGCCAGAGGAACCCCCAAGCTCCCTGGCTAGCTCTATAAAAGATTGAAGCAGGTGATAACACTGCCCAGATCCTGCTGGCCCAACAAACAGAAAATCATCAAAATAGTGAACCATATCCTTTAAGCCAAACTTAACCTTCAGGGCCCACTCCAGGAAAGAACTGAAATGCTCAAAAGCCGAACAGGAAATTGAGCAACCCATTGGGAGTGCCCTATCTATGTAAAACTGACCCTCAAAGGCAAAACCCAAAAAGCTCAAAATCCCCCGGGTTTTCTCTCTAGTCACAAGGGTAAGCATTTCCTCAAGGAGAAGTGTCAGACTTACCAGCCCCTTCCATGTCTGCAACAGCCATGCCAACCGGTATGGCCTCCAAAATGGACCCCTGGCCTGAAGATCCCTCCAAGCCTGAGGCTCCCTGCTCAAGCCCAACGTTCTCACTCCCTGCGGGAGGACTAGAAGTGGATGACCCCTCTAAAGCTGAAAGACGGGACAACACCGATTGATTAAATTGAGAAGATCAAGCCCAACAAACAGACCATGGAATTTCAACTCTCTCCCAAGTGACCGTAACCCTGTGCGCATTTTCCAATGCCTCCAAGTGCTCCAGAATTAAATGGCGCTCTTGCTCCATCTCCTTGTCATACGATGAGGATTGAGCTTCTGGAACCGGTCTCAAAGCAGCCTTGGCTGCCTGCTGAGAGTCCTTGGCAGGACCCTTCCCCTTCCCCATTGTGGCCTAGAAAAGAATGTGCAGCAAAATGGCGCCCTCGCACACAGCTGCATGACCGTGCCCAAACTTCCCACTAAAGCTGCCAATCGAAAATTATCCCGAGAGAAGCAAATAAAGGGCAGTGAACCCAAAGAAAAGAGTGGGGGGAATCAAAGACAAAGCGGGGAAGGGTTGGGGGGATTTACTAAGGGGGGGAACCTGGAATCAAGGGGACAGTTTTGCATAGGAAATATTTAGTCGACCCAAGGTCCTATGCCAAACAAAACCCCCAGAACCCTAAGAACCCCCACAGGAAAACCAGATCAATGCCAAAAGGAACCACTTAAGCCTCAATCAGACAAGCAGGAGCAATGATCCTCCTTTTCGGTCGATTGCAAACGAACTGCCCAGATGGGAGGGAGCGCTACAGTAATAAAGACCAAGCTTCTCCCATCACCAAATACCCGTATGGGTGGGAATTGCCACAACCAGTCTCCCTCCATCCAAGCTTGCAAAGTAGGCCCTCCATACTTATGCAGCCCGCTGGGCCACTGTCTGCTAGGGCCTTATTCTTCCCCCACCTCTGCTTTCCCCAGGCTCTACCCTAAAATATCTATAAATTTCCCAAGCTGGAGTTGGTGACCCTACTTGGGAAGATGGACGTGTTGTGGTCATACTTGTAGAGAGAAGGGAGCAGAAATGGTTTTTTGAAACTCCCCCATTGCTGATGGGTCTTAGACAAGTGTGAAAGAATCATGGTGTGTGTTCTTCAGTTGCTAGCACAGGAGTTTCTTTCAGCAGCTGGTGGCAAATGAATACAATTCCTCTGTGCTCCTATAAGTCTGTTTGAAGCTGATGGTGCTAGAAAGTTTTCAAAAGAGTTGTGATCCTCTGCCTCCAGTCCAGAGCCCTTCCCATAGCAAATGGGAGACAGGTCCCTGAAATGTAATAGGATCCTGTAGAGTAGTGGTTCTCAACCTTTTTTGGATGGTGACCCATATGGTCAAATTTACTTGTACAGTGGCCCATCCAAGGCTGGTCTGTTTTGAGGTGTTTTTTATGCCCTAGGCAAATTACGACCATGGTACCCATCTGTTCCAACATTCTATTTTCTATAGTTCCCAACCAGATGTTTTTGAGAAACCAACAAACATCTCACAAAGGGTGTAGCTGCCACGACAATGAACCCTGATCTCCTTCTCCTCTGCCAGCTGGGCCAGAGCTAGAGTTTGAGGAGGCACACTTGGGGAGTGCTGAGTTGAGGAGGTACAGAAAGATGGCCAATGGCAATGAAAAGGTTGGTGGCAAGGGGATAGGTGCAGTGCATCATTCACTGCAGGAAGAGGGCAGTGAAGCAATGCAGTGAGCTGAGCAAGAGGTTAGGCTGTTGAAGGAATAGCACCATGGCAGAGATGGTCAATGCACATGCCTCCTTCTATCCTTCTCTTGTTTTTTCCATGACATGCTGAACATCTCACACCTATCCTCCAGCCTCCCCTCCTTCGTTCAGCCACTACACTGAAGTTATGAGTTGCCTGAGGACTTTTTTTGTCCTCATTATTCTTACAAAGAAGGAGGGAGAGATGAGCATGTGGGAAGCTGGTGACAAGGAAAGAAAGAGGAGGATGGAAAGGGCAGGAGCAACCACTAGGGAGGGCTGGCCTATGACCCACTTTTAGAAGTTTTGAGACCTACTTTAAGGTCCTGATCCACAGGTTGGGAAACACTGATCTAGAGTAGCCTTCTGTTTCTTGCTGGGATCTGATGGGTCAGGCAAGAGTTTGTGGTGCACCATTTGCCAGGCTATGGGTGATGGTTCTGTGGGACCTCCTGAGGATGTCCTTACTAGTATCTTGTGGAAACAGATCTTTTCCCAAGTTGATTTGAATGAATGATGTTTATATCCGGATCAGTGCAATTCAGAATGCAGCAGTCTCCTTAAAATTTGGAACTGGTCTGAAGAAGGTCAGATAATGTTTCAAACAAGCTACAAAACATTTCTGAACCTTGGCCTCTTTACTACTGCTTCCATCCCCCCCCTTCTTCAGTAGGAAACACAATCCCAAGGATCCTTACATCTTTTAATGTTCCTATTTATAACAGCGCTTCCAAGAAGGGGGGGGGGGACAAACCTTTTAGTCCTTGCAGGTCTACTACAGAGTGGTGTGGCATGCCCTAAGACTCACATATCTCTGTTCCCTCCTGCTTCTCACTGTTTCCTTAAATATTACAATGTGCATCACATCCTCTTTGCAAGTGTCATTGTTTTGAACTATAAATAGCCCTCGGTATTCTGGGCTCTCTCCATTGTTGCATCTTTGATGGCAACCATTTTGATCCAGTTCTTTTAAAGTGCCAAATAATTTCTGAGTGCTTTCAAGCTGCCTGGTGTCCAGTGGAACAGATGCTTTCCAGTCAGTACCTGCCGTCCTCCTTGGGGCTGTTTTCAAGGGGAGAAATACTCTTCCTGTTGCTGTTAAAATATAATGCTCTCACCAAGCAAGTGAAGCAAGCAGATGCTTGCATTAACATTTAATTGAATTTATAACACTCTGCCACATGTTAACATACATTAATGATAAGCATTAAGCAAAACAAAAGAAGTTATGTTTCATGCCCGAGAGAAAAGGAGATCTCTCAAGAGTTAGCATTTTATTTTCTTTCTTTTCTGTTTAGGAAAAGGGTTATAAACAGGTTTGCTTCTTCACTGTTTCTCTGGTTAGTGACTTCTTGATTCTAAGATTATCGATGGTGGACATCTTTGACAGGACCATGAAAAGAATCAGTGCAGTGTTCTCCAAGATAAGTCTGGAAACCAATTGGACTGAGGCCTCCAATGGTAGAACATTTTATCCAGACATCTTCCTCTGTTGAGGCAGATGTCTGGATAAAATGTTCTACCATTGGAGGCCTCAATCCAATTGGTTTCTAGACTTATCTTGGAGAACACTGCACTGATTCTCTTCATGGTCCTATCACACCCCTATTGATGGTCAAATCTTCTCTGGTCTTCAAAGCCCAGATGTATATTTTTATCACATGAACTAACCCATTCACAGGCTGTATAATAAATCACCACTACCCAGCAGTAAAGGCTTCACAGTTATGGAGCACATGCATTCAGCCACAGTTCTTACAGCACATGTAATCTAAAGAGGAATGTAACATTAAACGGGTGGAACATCTCACGCTTTTTGTACTTTGAAAACAACATTTTCTTTATGAAGAAGACATTTTGATTTTTGTTTACCACACCTTGGTGGTATGACACTAAGAGTGGTGATGCTGAAGGGCAGAAGAGGAGCCGGCCAGCAGCTGCCTCCCCTGACAGCAGTCTTGGTAGAGCACAGAGTGAGGATCCTAGTTCCCACCACTAGTGTTTCAAGTCCGAGATGCCTAGAAGTAGAGCCCTATACTGATCCTCAGTTGTGGTGTCCAAGGGTGCCATGATGCCCATAGATGTGTTTGTTGGGGCCCACTTACCTCTTCCCCAAAACAGCTCTTTCCCAGAGCAAACAACCAGTCCTGGCATTCCTCTACTTCACTAGAGAAGAAAGTGTTTCAGAAGGTTTCAGAAGGCATCACTTTGGGTGTGCAGGAAGTTCCCATTCATAAATAGCTGCCTTCATCACAGAAGGATGGTGGATCTGGAACTTTCCAGAGTTTAGAGATTGGCCCCAGTGCCCAGGCCAGCCTATTTCTAGGCAAGCATGAGATGCAGAACAAAGCAACACGCAACATACAGCAATCCCTGAATACATAATGCATAAGTATTCATGCTAGAGACACACATAAGCAGCATCACCACTATACAGAAATACAAACATAAGCTCATATCGTTACACCAGTCCCCATGGCACCATTTTTGCAATTGGTCCTACCTCACGTGGCAACCATTTTGTGATACCACCCACCTTCCTTCTCAAAATTCTAGTAGAGTTCACAGGCTCAAGTTTGGGACTCCCTCCCTTAGGGGACCCCTCTTAAAGATCACATTGCTTGCCCTCTGTATTGCTGTAGTGAAGTACTTCATCATTGATCTAATGGATAAATGCCAGTGTCATAGCTTTCCACAGTTCCACTGGGGCAGACTCTTCAGATGATGAAGCATCCCTCTTAGGCCCTGAGACCTCTTAGAAGCAGTCCCCTCTGAACACACCTGTAGGAAGACCTGGTGATCCTTCCGCAGCAACCATTTCTGGACTCCCACCCCAAGGACCTATGCCCATAAAATAAGTCAGGAACCGCCTGAGGAGCCCTGAACCCCATCACCTCTTTCCAGTGATCTGGAACCACTACAAGACCACCACCACCCACCCAGAACCTATGCCCATAAAATCTTCCCCAGAGCACCAGAATCAGAGAGGAAGGAAGGACTAGTGTATGGAGATAAGGACCCAGTGAAGGAACACACAAAGAACAGCTTGGGGGTCTGCCTCTATTCAGTCTCTCCCAGGAAGGAAATGATGAAGTGTAATAGCTATTGACAGGAGCTGGGTCTTTAACCAGGCTATCAGAAAGGGCAGGGATCCCAGCCTCTTATATGAGCCTGCAGAAGTGTGGAAGCTTTGCTGGTTCAACAGCTTCCATGAGGCTTGCTGTAATTGCCTTGCCTCCTGCCTTCTTGACACCTACTTGCCTGCATACTTTGCCTGTCTTGCCTGCCTGCTTGGACTCCTGCCTGCCCTGCCTCTGGTCTTGCTGCTTGCCTTG
>NW_015165893.1:272723-281386 GCF_001447785.1 Gekko japonicus
GAAGGCGTGAAAGTCTTAAGTGATCTCCTAAAACTATCAATATCAGGGTTCTTTGAGGAAAACCATGCAAGATAAACTAATTTATGCACATAGTGTCACCCTGTTGTTGGTCTACTTTGAGTCATGGTTTTACACCAATGTTATTAATGAGTAGAGCCTATACCTTTCATGAAGATCATATACCAATGCTATTATTAAATGCCATGGCTGCATTTTCAGAAACCATTTTCAAGAACTAGTTTACCTATAAACTGCCTTAAGGGATCTATGATTTCCAATGTTATACGTATATGAAATTCAGTGGAAACATCACACCAGATTTATTTCTCCCCTCCAAACAATTTTGTTGTATGGATCATATGCTATACCAGGAAATCCGATGAGCCTTTAAAAATATATCATTATTGAAGTCAAATATATTTTGATGTCAGCCCATGAAATATGATTATGAAGGAGAAAGTTGGCAGCCATCAACCTTAGCACAAAGTTAATATTCTCAGGTAGCAAGACTGCAGCCACTTTTTCTTTTAATTAAAATCTGCATGCATAATATGCTTTATGCTTTACTAGACTGGTACATTACAGAGTACATTACACACCGATACTATAGATGTGCCATATCTCATTCTAAACTTGGAGTTTTTCAACTCCTTTTTCCTGGTGTTTTAAGTCAGGGACTGAGCTGAGGTCAGAATTCCTGGTTCAGGCTGAGGAGTCCCTGACACATACACCCAATAGATGTTTGTAAATTTCTAAAGTATTCAAGAGAACTCCAACAAACTTACACCCCAACAAAAGATATGTAATCTGTGAAGTCCCTCGTAAGAATGTCACTTAATCAAGACTAATCTACAAATAATACTGATTTACTGATGTACAAATCTTGTAAAAGAAGAAGGGGATGACAAAGGATGAGATAGTTAGACAGTGTTATTGATGCAATGAACATGAAGTTAAGCAAACTCTAGAGGATGACGGAGGACAGGAGGGCCTGGCATGTGTCAGCTATGCTGCCAAGAGTATGCTGTATGTTTCTAATTGCTGTGCTTAATTCCCATGTGCTTAATTGCATCTTAGCTGTAACACATATCTCTCAAGGCCGCTGGAGGAGTTGATGTGTCTAGAATCCGTGGGAAGCGTCTTACCTTCCCAGCTTCTGCAGCCGTTAGTTCTCAGCCAAATACCCGCACGCGGGAGCCCATCTAATTGGGTACTACGTGTGGGGGGTGCATACGAATGCCCTATATCCTATTATGCGCATAGGTAACCTGCCATTCCTAACAGTGTTCATGTTACTGCATCTATCCTGACAGCGTGATGTGGTCCATGGGGTCACGAAGAGTCAGACTCAACTGTGCAACTGAACAACAACAAAATCTTGTTGGAAAATGTGATTATATTACACGAAAAACTCTGCGCGGGAAACAGAAAATGACATAAAAATGAAGACTTGTTTCTGCACAACAGAGAAGCAAAATCCAGAAAAGGGATTTTTGACATGAACCAGCAAGCTTGTGAAGTTTGATCACTTCCCCACAATTCCACATGGAATATCTCATCCACAAACCTTGTGACATATTTCTGTTCCTCATCCCATGGGCTGTTGTCTTTTGGGTTTTGGCTCCGTAGCTTCAAAAGGTAGCATGATCCTGCATATCTATAAGAGTAAGGCTCATTACTGCTTAAATCAGAGGTCCTCAGCCTGGTGCCCATGGGTGCCATGGCACTTACCAATACCTTTTCTGGCGCCTGCCATTTTTAGAAAATGGATGGGGCCAGATGGGGGTCCTGCCAAGCAGGACTTCTGATTGGCAATTGAAGATCTGATTGGCTGGGCATGTTAAAATAGCATACTTTTGGCAGCAGCTGCCACCACAGTGCTGGCTTTATTCTTTCTCACACTCCTCTTTCCTAGTGTATTTTCTAGCATTACTACTCATCCCCTGCTTCTTCAGGCTTTCTCTGTCTATATCTCTGCCTCCTGTGGTGCTCATTTTGTGATTGGTGCCACCGCCTATGGCAGCCATGTTATGATTGTGTCCACAACCCTGCATCAGAATTCCAGAAGTGCCACAGGATAAAAAAGGTTGGGGATCCCTGGCTTAGATTATATATTTTGCTTTATTCAGCTAAATAATATCACAGCAGGGGCTTAAATAAACATATATTAAAATTAGTAAAGTAATTTATGCAAACTTTTCAATCACCCATGATTTACCATAAAATAATATTTATCTGTTTACTTCCATTGGTACAATTCCTACATAACTTCTAGGGTAAATGGAACATATTCTTATTCCAGAAAGCTTTTGAACCAGATTAAATTGGTGTGAGCTTCTGTGAACTGTTCCAATGGATGCAACCCTATACCCTCCAACATTTACAGATGGAAATAGGAACTCATTTATAACACATCAAATCACTTTCCAGGGTTCAGTGCCACAGGTGCTTCCTGCTGCCCTGACATATCACTGAAAGCTCTGTTTCGCCCTCAGCATATATCCACCTTTACTTGATTCATTTTAGAAAATGTACAGCCTACCTTTTACTCTACAACAGCCTATCTTTGAAAAAGAGGAACAGAGGGATTACATAGTTGCAGAGTTATGTGGAACATCGTATCCATGCTGGATTCTTCTGGATTTGCTTTGCAAAACAGAAGTGAATCAGCTGTGTTGTCACTGAGTTGTCCATCCTAATATTGGAATTTAAGGGCATTCAGATGGAGCTGAAAGACAGTGGATTCAGGATGGACAAAGGGAATACTGTTTCAGACAGTACATAATTTATACAACTCAGTGCCACAACATCTAGTAGTGCTACCAGCTTGTGTGTGTGTGCGTGTGCAAAGTGCAATCAAGTCACAGCTGATTTATGGCAACCCCATAGGGCTTCAAGACAAGAGAATTGATTTTGACATCAATACCTGGAAAAATTCTAGAGCAGATTATTAAATGCTCTGTTTGTGAGCACCTTGAATGGAATGAGTTAGTTGGTAGAAGCCAGCATGGGTTTATAGAGAATAAGTCATGCCAGACCAACCTTATCTCCTTTTTTGACAGAGTTACTAAAATGGTTGACTCTGGCAATGCTGTGAATATAGCGTATCTAGATTTCAGTAAAGCATTTGACAAAGTTTCTCATTATATCCTTGAAGATAAGTTGGTTAAGTGTGGGCTGGATGGTGCAACCGTTGGATGGATTCATGGTTGGTTGAAAAATCGCACCCAACGAGTGCTGGTAAATGGCTCTGCATCTATGTGGAGAGAAGTCTCGAGTAGAATGCCACAGGGCTTGGTCCTAGTCCCGGTGTTGTTCAATGCTTTTATAAATGACCTGGAGGAAGACATAGAGGGGATGCTTATCAAATTTGCAGATGACACGAAGCTGGGTGGGATTGCTAATTCTGAAGAAGACAGAGTCAGGATTCAAAATGATCTAGATAGGCTGGAACAGTGGGCTGAGACAAATAAAATGAATTTCAATAGAGAGAATTGCAAAGTCCTGCACTTAGGTACAAAAAGTCAAAGGCACAGATATAGAATAGGAGGGACTTGGCTTGACAGCAGCACATGTGAAAGGGATCTAGGTGTTCTGGTTGATTACAAGCTAAACATGATCCTGCAGTGTGATGTGACTGCAAAGAAAGCTAATGCAATCTTAGGATGCATTAACAGAAGCATTGTGTCCAGATCAGTGGAGGTGGTAGTTCCACTCTATTCTGCTATGGTCAGGCCTCACCTAGAGTACTGTGTCCAGTTTTGGGCACCACATTTTAGGAAGGATGTTGACAAGCTCAAGCGTGTATTCTCTCTTGCTCTGGATTGCAAGACTAGATCTAATGGGTGGAAATTACAAGGGAGTCGTTACCAGCTAAATATCAGGAGAAACTTCCTAACTGTAAGAGTGGTTGAGCAGGGGAACAGACTGCCTCGGGAGGTGGTGGATGCTCCTTCGCTGGATGTTTTCAAGTAGAGGCTGGATTACCATCTTCTGGGTATGTTGTAGGGCTATCTTTCGGCTATACTCCTGCAGAGTGCAGGGGGTTGGACTAGATGACCTGCAAGGTACTTTCCAACTCTAACATTCTATGATTCTATGAATGACAGAGGTGGTTTGCCATTGCCTTCCTCTGCATAGTGACCCTAGTATTCCTTGGTGGTCTCCCATCCAAATACTAACCAGGGCCAACCCTGCTTCACTTCTGAGATCTGATGAGATTGGATTAGCCTGGGCCATCCATGTCAAGGTGCTGCCAGGGTAGATGGCTTTAAGGGGGGTAGTGATATCCTAAGCACAGTTTGGTGTTGATGTTCAGTCGCACAGTCGAGTCCGACTGTTCACGACCCCATGGACCAGATCACGCCAGGCCTTTCAGTCTTCCGCCGTCCTCTGAAGTTTGCTCAGTTACACCCTTATAAAATCATTGCTGTGGATTAGAAGGGTGTAACCTTGCTTAGGATGGCACTAAAAGTCATGAAGGCTTGGTCTGTCAATGGCTATTGTGACAGACCCCTGTCTCTTTCCCAACACCTAGGCAGAATTTTCCTGCCAAAAATATTTTAGTTCCCCTCTGTTAGCCGAATTGCTTTATCTACAGCAATTGGCAAAATTTCGATGGGTTCTTGCCAGCTATACCAAGGTCCAGTTACCACCAAGGGTTACCAGTAGAAGGAGTCGAGGCTGGTGTTGTTCAAAATAACTGTCTTTTACTTAAGAAAATATAAATCACATAAAACAATACTGATGCACTCACACATTCAATCAAGTTCTTTAGAAATACAGAATGAACAATAATCATGTTTGCATTAGCAGGTAGGGGTGATGATGGGAGATACTTATCTGTCCTGAAGCTTGTTCATTCCAATGAAGAATGTATGGGAAGAAAAGAATTCTAGGGAAGTTTAACACACAGCCAGAACCAGCCAGCAGTGTGGGTCTCTTGACTGCAGATCAAGAGATCAAGTAGAGGCAAGGATTTGGGTATAGGAAGCTGGACAAAAGGGGAGTTAAAGCAGACAGGGGGTGTTGGGGGGATTGCGGCTAGCAAGGTCCAGGCGACTGGTCCTGACGTTTTATAGGTGGATCTTTGGGTGGGTGGCAACTGTGCCAACCTGTGGACCCACCTACCTGTTAGTCTGTCCCAAGACTAATCCTATTGGTTGTGTGTAGTGAGGGGTGGCAACCTAGAGGGTTGGGCAATATTGTAACTTAAGACCTAACTCAAAGTAGGGCATCTGGGCAAGTGTGAAACTTGGCATCAAGGAGCCTCCTTGAAGTGCAGATGAAGCTCAGCCATTCCCTGGTCATCAAAGGATCCATCCAGCAGGAAATGCCAATGTAAAATAAAGCAGAAATGCAGAATACGTGACATCAGACAGTTCAACAATGGGGGCTGTTATAAAAAAAACAAAAAACAACAACAACAATGGGGGCTGTTTCTCCTTAGGTTGTTCTTTTGCTGACAAAATGGAGATGTGTGCTTTCTTCACCAGGCTGACAGCTGTGTGGTTTAAACCTCATTCACGTGTAAGGCTTATGCAGACATTTTCTATGTGCAGTATCACAACAGGTGATATGTACAGCTTTCTGAGCCTATGTGTGTGTGTATGCACAGTCCATTGTGTGGCTGTAACAGCAAATATAAGTCCATAAAGCAAAATATCAGTCTCATCCTTTAACACCTCAGTAACTGAGTTGCCCCCCAGTAGAATGTATTTCTTGTTTGTTTGATAAGCTTAAATTGTTCCACCCTGTCACAGATATTTATGCTTTAAACCCAGTACAGGAACTGGGAAATATAGGAGCTGTCCTGTTTTATAAACCCTTGTGAAATGGCACTTGAGGCAAATTAACTTTCAAAAACAGAATAAAGATTTTATTGAGCAGGCAGGGAACAGGACATTGTCAAGGTTTAGAAAAGCTGAGGTAAAACTTTATACTATAAACAGATCTGAAAGCTTAGATCATGCAACAGAGTGCTGTTGTGGCTTATTTTCAGAGTTTCCAGATCTTTTCAATGAGAGGTGTTTCATTTAGTATATTTCAGCACTAACACAGGTTCTTAATAATGAATAGAGTTTTCTTATAGTTTCTAGATTTTTCCTTTCAGAGTTCTAGGTTTTCCCTTTAGATATTACAGTTTTTCACTAACTTCTGAGGTGTCTAAGCTTCTCCCCTTTATCACAGACCAGGGTTCTCTGCACAACTCCTTTCTCCAGGAGGTTATTTTCCTTGTCCCTAAGGAGCGATAACTCCTTTTACTATTTGACTTGTATGGAAGTTCTCTCTAACTACCCAGACCTTCTGCCAAATCCTTCTCCAGTACACATTGTCTATATAAAGCTGTTATGTAGCTTTCTTGACTGAGAATCTAAATTCTCCCTCAAAGTAGTTTTAATATATCTAAGACAATGGGGTCTCTCTTGTCTCTGTAGAAGTATTTTTCTGACAATTCCCTCTCAGAAATCACTAACTCCCAAAGTCTCTTCCCTTAGAAGTCAAACCCTTTGGCTACTTATCTGGACATTAGATTTTAGACCAAGACCAAAAGTGTCTCAAAAGGTGAATCAATCTTCCTCCTCCAGATCAGCTGTTTTATTTACTCTCTCAGCTGATGCTGGCCAGTCACATAAGCTCTTCTCTCCATGGAAGATTAACTTTTGAACTCCCTGACTCTCTGACACAAGCAACATTTTAAAAAGCCTGCTTTTCTTTGCAATCCATCACAGCTATGAGCCATAGTGCCTAACTTGAAAAGCCATTTTCTGAAACTGCCGGGGTGGCAGTTGCCAGGGTGGTGGTGGTGGTGGGAGACTTTGGCCTTTCTGCCTTACTTGTGAACACACAAGAAACATCAGGTTACACACAGTGGGAAATGGAATAATGGACTACATGGATCACTGGTCTCATCTAGCATGTTTGTTCCTATCTTCTTCTATGGTCACTTCAGTAGCATGCCAAGTAGGAGCACTGAAATCTGAATGCAACTGTCTGCATCCACGGAGACTTGGGGGGAAAAACCTTTTTCGCAAGGGGAAATGGGCGGGTGCCTGATGCCACCAGAACCGCGATCAGACGCCCACCCTTGCCCCACAGTTTCCAGAAACTAGTACCTCCGAGGTACTAGTTTTTTGCTGCGTGTTTTCGGCAGGAAGCCTTGGTTGTGCCACGGAAGCACCACGCTTCCCAGATGTGCCGGTGAGATCGCGCCCGGAAACTCCACCTGTCTTCCGTCTCTCTTGCGTGGCTAATGTTCCATGTGACCGCAGCCAAAGATGTTCAGTGAGAACTCTTGAATCAGTCGTTCCCTCTTGCTGCTCCACTAACAGTGCAATCCTAAGCAGTCATAGCCTTCTAAGCATATTGCATTAAATGGATTTTGAAGGGTGTAACTCTGCTTAGGGGGGCCCTGTAAGCAACAGCTGTCATGAGGCTGAGTTGAAAGAGGAACCTCAAATATCTTTTGGAGGAAGGGTGGAATAAGCATTCAACAACTAACAGTGCCATTCCCTAAGCAGAGATAGACCCTTCTCAGTCCATTTAAGTAATTGAGTTTAGAAGGGTGTAACTCTGCTTAGGAGGGCACTGTAAATAAGTATTAAGGGACATAGTTCTAATATCCCCTCTTGGTCTTGTTTATGCTGCCAGTCTGAAATGACAAATAATGTACAACAGGAATCCACATTGAGATGGTAGATAGGAGAGAGAAAGAGAAGGGATTAGTGATGTTTTATAATTAACATTTCGTCCTGGAAAGCAGTCAGTTCAAAAGTGACTGATTAAGGAGATTAGTTTTCAAAGATCTGACTTATTGCAGTTATATTCCAGAGCTGTTTTTCCCTTCCTGTTTGTTATGAAGACCTTTTAAATATATATATTTTAAAGCAGGAACATGAAATTCATTTCATACGGGGAAGATAGTGTGCATGTTTTCTCTTGCAAAAAAAAATCAAATTGTTCTTGAAAGCAGATTAACAGTACTTTAATAGCACCTATTCAAAATGCTTTAGTATGATGTTGACTTAGAATGTGGATTTCAGTATACTAAAAAAAAGAGAGATTGTTCAGTTCATTTGCCCTTGTTCTCTGTTCTCTTGAGTCAGAATCGTCAGGATTTCCCCCCATTGGTTCTCATTATTTCTGAAATCAGTTTAATGTACAGATGCCATAACATTTCATAAGGTTCAATTTTAATATCTCCATTTGCAATTCTGCTTCACCCTTGAGCAAATCAAACCCACAAGTCTTTATTTTGTACTGTTTCTGTTCCCTCATGCCAGACTTTTCCTGTAAATGGGATGCATTTTTCATGTTATTGGGGCACTGATAAATCAGTGTTTTTGCAGTGAACACCAATTAAATGCATAAACAATGTACATTGATCATATAAAGACTATATAAATTGAGTTAGAAATCCATAAAAAAACAAATGCCAGCACGGGGGGGAAAATGGTAGAGGAAAAGTGTCCACACTGACCATATAGAAACAAAAATAAATGAAAAGCATGTCCAGTGCTCTTGGTGTTTTAGCTGTCTCCCCTCCCCCCCCACCGTTGAGTCCTTTACCACTAAGCAGAAGTACCCACACATTTAATTTTTACTGTTAGCATGTTCAGTTACGCCTTAATCACTTGAGTAGTAAAAGGACACACATTGAATAA
>NW_015165894.1:0-20735 GCF_001447785.1 Gekko japonicus
TCCGGTTTTGGACTCTCCAGTTTCGTTTTGAAATGTCTTTCTTTGTTCCTCTTCCCCGCCATCTTTATCATTTGTTTACTTTCGCAAACTTTTTAAAAGTCTGTGAATGTGCGCTTGACCGCTTAGACTCACTTGGGTAAGTACTTCTAGGCAGTTTTCTTCGCGTTTTTTTCCGCTCCCCCCTCAATCGCTCAAAGATTCATGCGCATGGGAGGTGTCCCTCCCCCGCTCGCTTCCCCCCCCCCCGTTCAATGGGGGGGGGGGGGGAGCTATCTTTTCCACTTTAAACGCTACAAAATTTACTCACATTCATAATTGGTCGTTCGACCTCGCTTTCATTTCGTTTCTGCCGCGTGATCTCCTGCGCTCGGCCCAGTCAGTGTCGCTAAGCCCATTCAGTCTCACAGCATGGAGAACCGTCGGAACGAAGAGGTGCCTCAATTCTCAGGCATTCCGCCCTCGAAGAGGCAACCTCTTAAAAGTTCCATGGCCAGGGTCCCTTCACCGGGCCCCTGGGGGGGTTGCGAGCCTGCGCACCCCCTTCTTCGGTTGGAGTGCAGCTTCACTCCTGGGAGGTCCGGGAGTTTAGTCTGCTAGCGCGCCGCCATAAACCGGAAGTCCTTCTCTTACGTTCTTATGTTCCAAACTCTAATGAGCCCGGGCTAGTCTGGCCTCTTTATGTCCTTACAGCTTCCCAGTAAACCTCCATGAAAGGGATGGTTTCTTCTTCAGACAGTTGGCAACCTATCTGTATGACTAGGACAGAGCTTCCATTCCACACACTTTTCAAAGGATTACGGTTGGGTGTTACAAGTTAAAACACTTCAGTATTTACAAAGTTAATGATGTTTGTTAAGTCACATGTTTGTTTGTAACCAATCTGTTTAGACAATAGGATGCCCAGGAACTTTGGAGCTAATTTGCTACTCTGATTGGAAACCAAGGTGTCAAGTATTTTAGCATATTGGTTTCTCCTCCCTGTTCTTTGTTCTGACTAGAGAAGGAGACGCCATTCACCTCTTCCCTTTTTACCTTTAGCCGCAAGGATGTAGGCTTATTAGCTCTTTGTTATTTTCATATCCTGTGTACCTTTTCCCATGTTTGGTTTATAGTAAACTTTTATATTTTAATACACACCATGGACTCAGTCTCTTAATACTCCGCTGACTTACTTAAAAAGAATCCCAACAATTACCCCTCTGAGGGACTATCTGATCCATTGTTCGGCTGGGGCTTGATTTGGATGTGTGTTCGAACTGATTCTTGCTCTTCCCATTAAAAAGGCTTACTTTCCGTAGAGAGCAGGAAGAAATGTTACCCTTTCACTGACCCTGACATTAATTTTCTATGAACAGGACGCTTTTTAAATGGAAGGAGCATTCAAAGATGCGCACAGCCTCCCTTACAGTTTTAGGGGCTCCAAGAACAAAGTTTCACTGCTTGATTCTGCCGATTGCTCCATGCAGCTGAAGTATTGGAATACACGCCTACAGGGAGATCGATGGAATTCAGCCGACCAAGAAATGTGTCCTCCAACAGAGAGCTTGTAAATCTGGTCGCCAAAAGGTCCCATGCTCAGTGCCGCTCCAGGGCTCTCCCAGTTAAGCCAATCGGAGCTCAAGACAGACTTGTTTCAATCGAGGAGATGATGGGGACAGCATTATTACTGTTGCTGCTGTCTCGCCAGCTTCTGCCTTCCTTCCTTTTGCTTTCCCGGATGTTTTCGGTGGCATCCTTTAAGAACTGGCGACCTTCGCCAGAGAAGCTCTCCTCGGTGCCGCATCCCATTCCCAGGCCCGGCCTTTCGCCATATGTTCTCTGGCTGGCTCTGCGAAGCGCGCGTCCCCGGGGGATCCGCTCATCCGAGTTATCGGAGGCGCCGCCGCCTGTCAATGGGACGGCATCAGGTTACGGCATCGGGGGGGGGGGGGGGGCTCGCCCGCCGTCTGCTTCAAGGGCCTCAAGCCGGGAGCCTGGACGGGGGGGCCTCTGGAGCCCCCGGTCAGTTCTCCGGCCCGCCAATCAGAGCCAGGGCGGGGCCGGTTGGGACCCCCGTTGGATTCCGGGCAGGGCAGGGCAGGGGGGCTCCCTTGCTCTCGCTTCCGGCGTCTGAGCGCCCCGGACTGCAGCGGGAGAGGAAGGCCGTGGCAAGAGCGCTCCTCGCCCCCCCGGCCCGGGGCACTGCCCCCTATGCCCGGGGCTGGCTGCGTCGCCTCTCCAGGCTCTCTCGCGAGCCGGCGAAGGCCCCGGCCTCCTTCGGGGGCGGCGTGCAGGCACCGGCCAGGCTGGGCTGCCCCAGGGGGGTTGGCTGGGTGCTGGCGGGGCTGCGCAGGGCCGCCGCCGCCGCCTCCCAGCCGGCCAGACCTCCCCACAGCAGCAGCCTCCGGGACACGCGTCGCCGATTGCCGGGCTCCCGGGGTCGCCGGGCTTCTCCCCCCCCCCCTCCCCCCCCGCCTCTCGAGTCGCTGGTCCAGCTGGGAGCACAAACGACGCTAATATTAAAAACCCTGCGCCAAACCAATCAGAAAGTAAAGTGTTGTGCACATTATGGAAAGCAGTCCAACTGCCGTGTGTTGGCAACTTTTGTTCTGCTTCTGTACACTTGAGGGGAAGACCGCGGGGATCTCTAGCCTCGGCTGTGGTTTCACTGATACACCCGTTCAAGACCATTTTTGAAGGCAGGAAGTTTAGAAACTTTTTTAAAAAAGGTATTATCCAGATGCTGAACTCTGCATTTGCATGGCATTGTTTTGGAACTGCGAACTACAGAGGGTTTGATCCATGCCTTGAGAGTTTACAGCAAAAATAAAACAAAATAAATCCGCCAGTCAAGTTTTCCCAAGCTTTGCCGTGGTATCCCTTGCCTTGCCATTTCCATTTCCGTCCAAGTTAACATTGCCGGCTCAAGTGCTTCTTCACCAGTTGAGCACTTAAGTTAGCAAGCTGAAAGGGAATCCGAACAAGGAGAAAGCAGGCCCTCATTTATCCCATCAAGGACTGTTCTTTATTGTCGCAGGAGCAGTAGCCCGCCCTCTATGCAAAGGGGTTATGTCATGTGTAGCCTCAAACATGTCACTTGAATTAAGGATTTAAACCAGTTGGTTGAATCCAGCCAGCCAACATTCCATTGACACTTGAAGAATTATATTTAATGGAAATCAAAGGTGGTCTCCCTCACTTTGACCATCTAGGCAAAATATTAAAATGATTTCCTTCAGTGCATATTTTCTACAATGAAAATCCTCTCGGCTACAAATCATTTGCCCTGGAAAATCTTATTTAGACTGCCATTTTTTTCTCCTTCCAGAAACTCTGAATACCTATATAATATGAGAAATTCAACTGGAGAAACTTTTATTAGCACTGAGCTTTAGCGACAGAAACACAAGTAGTGCAGGTTTTTCCTATCCCTGCTCTTCCGTCCCAGTAAAAGCTTCACCTGTTGAATTTCTTTGTGTCATACCGCATTAATTGGTACTGAGTAAGATTGCAATGCTAAACTACACAGCCAAGGTAAAAGAAGTGTGTGTTTAACTATACATATGTACACCTTCCTTTAACTGTGCAGCAAATTTAAAAAAATTAAATGTAAGTATCTGTAAAAAGAGCAGGTAACAGCCATCTTCTTAAAAGGTGCTGCTTGCTGTGACAAACACATGACTGTATTAAAATTACAGTTTATGCAAAACTATTATTCACATGAAATTTATGCAGATTTAATTGATTACAACTTATTACATTCATTGACTATTACACAGAGGTTAAGATGGCACCACGAATACCCTAGAAGAGACAGAATTAAGCCAAGCTGAATCAATTATGCTTAATAACACCTGCTATAAAACATAAGAGAAAAATCAAAGTGCCAAGAAAAAGTTTTCATTTGAGAGGGAGGTAGTCTAGTTCTCATCTTGATAATTTCCCTCTGAAAGATCTACAGTTCTCATACTTGCATTTTGCTGAATGGAAAGTCTTGTCACAACAGCTGAGAGAGGCTGGAACTCCTGAGCCACTCTACAGGGGCAGCATAAAGGGATGTGAGGCAGGCTTTCCCTGCTTATCTCTTATAGTTTGATGAGCATGAGACAATGTATGAGGCTTTGCCCATGATTGCAAAGACCAAATAACTCCAATTTCAGAAAAATTTAAAAACCACTCTTTAAGTATATCAGCAATCGGTGAACACAATGAGTAAAAGCATACATTTGAACAGTAAAAGACTACAAGCATCTGAGCATGAGAAAATTTAAGCTAGTTAATCTGCTTCATCTTCAGTGTCCCCATTCACTATAATGAGACTAAAGTAAACGGGTTACAGATGGCAGCCAATGACTTTGAACTTAAGGCTCCATTCGCAAAAATGGTTCCATCCATATCATATGAAAATCATTTACAATTTTGCCCAACATCCCATTGATTCAAAGAGCTTAAAAGTAAAGTGATTGTTCCAGCTCACTCTGAATATGTCACATTACTTGAATTTTGGCTCACTCGGGTTCTGCAAGTGAGACAGGGACATCAGATTTGTATTCAGTGGGAATATTCTCACTGAGAGATGGAATCCATCTGAATGATGCCTTTATTTTTGCATAATGAATGAGAAAGGACCATCTTTTGTGTTAGCTCTGCTGTATACATTTGACATAGTATAATATTTAGGCAGAGCAGGGCATTAATGTGCTAATGCAATACGGTTTGCAACAGATGGTTGCAGGAATACTGCTGGTTATGTGGGGCTCAGGGAGTAATGCAGCAGCGGTTTCCAGTTTCAAATGAGTCAATCAAATCTTTGCTTTTTTCTACCAATGGGAAAGTTTGCTGTCCCAAGGGAGGCCTAACAATGTTCTCCCACACATCTGCATACTTGTTGCTGATTATGGAATGACAGTTTATGTAAGCCATAAAAATGGGGCAAGTTTCTTTGCTGGGCAGGTTGACTCATATTTTAGAGAAATATTTTGATGATACACTATTTGTATAGAACCTTTCTATATTTTTATATTGCATATTTCATAATATTTTATTTTATTTTGGTGCCCCTTGCTGAAGTGTTTGGATTGCTCTGGCTGGATGCTGTAATAAAATTTCATTCAGTATAGAACCTCATAATTTTAAGGCTTGTAGCCCTGTTCACAGGTACCAAGAGCTGACTAGGTAAACATGCACAGACTCATTCGGCACAATTAATAGTATGTAAAACATACACTGCTAAGTCCAATAGATGGCACATTAATTTCTTGGACCAAACCCAAAGGGAGTCTGAAGAAGGGGAGTAGGTTATATATAGAGAGGTGATCGCTAAGGTAAGTTGGTCAAGAACCAGCCGTTTAAATTAGGTTTGGATGATCTCCAGCAGCTGGTGCACTTGGCACATAACAAGCTGAAAGGTTCCCACCTGTGGGCACCTACCAACCAGTGGGAGTGAAGAATTCTGCACTAGCAATACCATATATACCACATAATATAGCAAAAAATCCCTGAGGTTACCAGTGTATAACTATTGTATTAGCTTGGCTTTCCACAAAAGATCCAGCAAATGGCCAAGATATTTAACTTCAATACATACATACATACACACACACACACACGTGTGTGTGTTCAGTAACAGGCAGATCATATAGTCCTAGACTTTCCAGCCTTGCAGCCAGCATCAGCATCTGGATTCAGCTTCAGCTGACAACTTCTCATTCATCTGGTGATACTCCTTGCCCGCCCACTGGAGTGAATTGGTTTATCAATTACTCCTTTTGACATGGTAATTTTTAAGGGTAGGGGCATGGGCTGGGATTTGCCAGCTAGTCAGAAGCCACATTAGTCCAGGAATCTGTAGTTCTTGTAGGTTCTAGAGTTGGAAAATTTCTTATGGGACCTTTCTGCCTCAGTCTTTAAATGAAGATATGTTACTGATGTTGATTTTTATTTCAATTCCTGGACAGCTTCATTTGCTCATATCTGCAGACCAACTTATTTTCAAAGGCAGAAAACAGGGAAGACTGTCCCCCCCCCCCCCCCCCCCCCGTCAGTTGGCAACCCTAGAATCCACATTGGAATTTGGAAGGACAAATGGGTTGCTACACTTGTGAGTAAAGTCATTTTGGTATTGGCTTCCCAAAATGCTGCCAATTTGTAGCAACAGGTTTCCTTAAGGTTGGCACACAAATTCACTACAACTGAATTTGGGGTAAGATGACTTGACTGGCACATTAGGTGTACTGAATAATCTCTTTCATACCTGGCTGGAGACTCTCAGACCCTACCACATGTACTTTCATTGCCTCTCTCCAAATCCTTTTTCTTAGAATGAACCTTGCACAGCCATCCTTATCACCCTGGAAAGAAACCTGCTTTATCTCCTCTCTCTAGTTATTGTGATGTATTCATACAGTTGCAGTTAGTGTGGAATTGAAAGTCCACTTTGTACATGGAAGCTTTTGTTAGGTATTACAAGTTGAAAACACTCAGTATATCTGGGGTTAAATGTTTGTTTATGTTACTCACAGGAAGTCACATGTTTTTCATGTAACCAATATTTTTTAGCTGTAGAATACCCGGGAAGTTTCTCCCTGATCTAGGAATTTGATTGGGACTAAAGTGTCAAGGTGTATTAGCATTTTATGGCTCTCTTCCCGTCTTTGTTTGGTGTTCTGAAGAAGAAGTAGAGTAACCATAATCTCTCTCTTCTAGTTTTGTCTTTGTAGAGTAAGGATGTAGTAGATTTTGCTCTGTTGTTATTTTCATCCCAGTTACCCTTCCCATGCTAGAATTTAGTAAAAACTTTATATTTTAATCACACATGGACTCTGAGTCTGAATTATTTTACTCTGGCTCTGTTGGACCATCTTATCTCTGCTAAATACCATTTTTTCAGTATCTCACTATCACCCAACAGCTTTTAAAGATATCTAGTATCATATCTCTACCCAGGCAGTGAGCCAGTTGTCTGCAGATTCTGGGCATACGTTCTGTTGCATGTTACAATTCTTTCCCCAGATCTCTTGACAGTTGCAGGAGATAAATGACATTCAGCCAACCTGGTGGTTAAAACCTGCAGATGAACTGAAAAATGAGTTAGTAATATAAATGTCTTAGTAATATAAACAATTCTCTTAGAAATCCAGGAAAGATTTTTTAAAAGGAATATTACAGTGAAGCAAGAATGCATAGGGGTATCTATATAGAGGGGGGTTATCTAGGTATAGATGGATGAATGGATAGTTATCAGGAAACCTCTTTCTGATCCTTCAAAACAAGGACCCTGCTATTTTTTATCAGTGGGAATACTGATTCCAGGGATAAATAGAATAAGCTATTGCATAGTTATTGAACCACCTTTCTGTTTTGTATTTTCAAAAGAATCTCTTGGCTGGGAGCATCTTATACTGTTATATTAATACTGGCATCTTCTGAAAACCCAGTTTTCAAGTTTTTGCTAGTTTTACTCCATTCCCTGCTCTTCAAAAAAAGATGACCACAAATGCAAAACAGAGTCCCCCATTCATTCTTTGTCATTCTTGGATTTATCTTTAGAAGTTTTGTTCTGCCATTTATCTTCACTTGTTGGAGTTGTCTTGACAAACTCTTGAGAATTAATTTCCCATCAGCTTTTTGCCTCCTCTACTTGAACTGGCAGGTCAGATCCCACCATATGCATTTGAAGGGGCTCTGTGGATGGGCCACCCAGCTCCATTGTCCCTTCCCATGCATGTCCTTACCCCCAGCAGGGAGCCAGAGGAGAGACCTCTCAGACTCTGCTGCTAAGCCAACATCAGTTTCTCAGCCATCATCAATCATTATATTACCCTGCCAAAACCAATAGAATCGGATCAGGCCCAATACACAAGGGTGTTCCTTGAAAGTAAGAAGTGTGCCTTTCAGTTTAATATATTCCCTGGGTTGATAGTATAAGAAGAGGAGGAAATCAATCAGTGTCACCAAACATTACCAGACTGCAGATTGATCACAGTGTTGGGATTGTTAAAGAGTTTTACAGATGCAAACGCAATTGTTTCACTCTTATTTTCAGTAAAATGTACATCTTTGATTGAAAGTAGCATCAACCATGCCCTTTGACTTGGTTACAAAGCATCAGTCATATTCTATTCACTAACTTGGAGAACTTGGAGAGCTGTCAACCCATTACATGAATGTTTAGTCAATTACCTAATAGGTTAATTGATTGATTAACCATTTAAAATAAATGTTATAATACATAGCAGCAAATGCACAGCTTGAATCAAAGTGCACCTATAGATTCTCTGTTATTATGATGTCAGCATTACATAAGGTACAATTTTGAGTAAACCCTATTTAAAAACCTGACTTTGAAAGTATAACTTGAGAGTTAAATACACCCATTCAGCAGCTGAGTGCTTTCAGTACTTAACACCAGTGGGGCTTCATGTATATGAGGCATGTCACAAACTTTGTGGCAAGCAGGTTTGGCTGGCAAACAGCTGTGATCACTCATGAGCCAAGCCTCAGATTTCCTCACCTCACAACATCTAAAACAGCTGCCAAATGGCTTTATAGCTGCATAGTAGCTATGGTAATTGAGTTCCATTTCTCTCTGACTTGCCAACTGGTTCTTCATCTGAGTAGTAGGTGAAATCGATTCTTGTACAGGGTCACTGATGGCTGGATCAGGTAATTAAATGATCTAGAGGGACATGCTAAGGCTGTTTAAAATGTCTGTATACAAAAGAATCTCATGGCTTTAAATGAATGCCAAACACTACTAATTTTAAAAAATGTTTATAATCACTGGCTGACTAATTAATTTGGGTGGTCCAAAGGCAAGATGCCACCATAGAAAATGCCATGTGTCTTGTCACCAACCAACTCACCTTTGAAGGTGAGAGCACAGAGTCCAGGGCTTGAGAGACAGATCTGAGCTGACGTGTTTGATAAGTATGGGAGGATACAGTCCTTCAGGTACCCTGGCCCTGAGCTATTTAGGGCCTTAAAGGTATGAAGCAGCACTTTGAACTGTGCCTGGAAACAGGTGGGTGAACAGTGCAGATCTTTTAGCATAGGGGTGATGTGATCCATGTAACCAACAATAATCCAGCCACCACGTTTTAAAACAACTGAAGTTGTACAATCATTTTCAAAGGCAGCCCCACACAACTACAAGAATCTCTCTGTCCAAGAAAGAGTAATAGCTATTGAGCTAGCCAGAGCTGATTAAAGGATCCACATGCCATGGAGAAGGCCTGAGCCTTCTTTTTACTGGCATGATTATATATATATGAAGTTAAGTAAAAGAAATTTTTCACTGTGTTTCTTTTCTGGCCATTGAATACAAAGACTGGGTCCAGTGGTACCTTTAAGACCAAACTTTGTTATGCTGCTTCAGACCAACACGGCTACCCACCTGAATCTATTTTCTGGCCAATATTGTTATTCATCTTATTTTTGATTATTCCTGGAAATATTTTTTTTGTACAGAGGAGGGGTCCTGACTTGGATAGCCCCAGTCAAGTTTGATCTCGTCAGATCTCAGAAGCTAAGCAGGGCCAACACGGAAGCAGGCAATGGCAAACCACTTCCGATTGTCTCTTGCCTTGAAAACCCTATGGGGTTGCCATAAGTCAGCTGTGACTTGACAGCAAAAAAAAAAAAAAGGAGAGGTGTGTTATAGAAAAATTACCTGCCCCGGGTGCCATATAGGCTAGGTACACCACTGCATCCAGCCCTACTTTATCCAAAGCATCTGGTGATGCTAAAGAGTCTCTGAACCAATGCCTGACTGCTATAGTTGAATGGCTAAACAAGCTGAAACTGAACCCTGACAAGATGGAGATGATGTTAATTGGGAAGGGTAAGATCCTGAAGGAGATGGGCCTTTCCAACTTTGATGGGATCCAGTTGTCTCTTGCTGACTTGGTTAAGAGCCTAGAAATTATTGTGGCTACCCTAGTTATGCCAGATGCCTTTGCTTTCCCCACCAGCTGACTCTTACTTCAGAGGCCATTCCTGACTGTTGCTTACAGCCCTGCCTCCAGAACATGCCTTCTAGGTTGCGTCTTTCCTCAGGAAGCAGAACTACAGCCTGCCTGCTGCCCCATACCCCACAGGCTGCTCTGGCTGCATATGGCTGCTGGTGGGGGTGGGGGTGGGGGACACCAGGCCAGCCTCTTTTCTACCTCACGGAGTGTCTGTTGTGGGGAGGGAAAGGGAAAGGAGTTTGTAAGCGGCTCTGAGACTCCTTTGGGTAGTGAAGGGCGGGGTATAAATCCAATCTCCTCCTCCTCCTCTTCCTTCTTCTGATTAAGCAAGGACAAGCCAGCATTGTCCCAACAGAGCCCTGGCTGGCTGGTGGTGGAAGAGGGTGTCCTGGCTGTCTGTTGACAATATGAAGGAGTGTTGGGTGTTACAAGTTAAAAACACTTCAGTATTTACAGGGTTAATGATGTTTGTTAAGTCACATGTTTGTTTGTAACCAATCTGTTTAGACAATAGCATGCCGGGGAACTTTGGAGCTAGTTTGCTACTCTGATTGGAAACCAAGGTGTCAAGTATTAGCCTTTTATGGCTTCTCTCCCCATCTTTGGGTTCTTTGTTCTGACCAGAGAAGGAGACACCATTCCGGCTCTCCCCGTCTTACCCTTTAGATGTAAGGATGTAGGCGTATAAGCTCTTTGTTATTTTATATCCTGTGTACCTTTTTCCCATGTTAGATTTGTAGTAAACGTTTATATTTTAATACACATCATGGACTCAGTCTCTTAATACTCTGCTGGTTTATTCAAAAAGAATCCCAACAAGGAGAAAGGGGGATTCTGCACCACTACCACCAAGCCCTGCCTTGCTGCTGGTAAAGTCAGGCAGGGTCTCACCACCCGACAGAGAGCCCTAGGAGTTGGGGTCTCTCCTCTCATGATAAAAACATGGCTCAGGATCAACTTAAAATAACAAAGGGACTGCAGGGTAGGATTGGGGGTAGTTTGGTACTTCTCCCATCCCTCTAGATGTTCTTGCTGATGTAGTTTTCTTCTTCATTGGGCTAGAAACAAAGCAAATAGCAGAGCCCTGCAGGATAGCGATCCTTCCTAGGAGCAGCATCCCTCTTTGCCCATTCACTAATGACAACATGGGCCAGGTTTGGCTTGGCATTTGTAAAGGCTACATACTCCACAGTTCTCATAGATGCTCACATATTCTATAGCAAATTCTCAGCAGTTGCTTGCCAGCCATGTCAGCATGGAAAGTGCTTGAAAACTATTGATGTAGTGTTCTGTAATTTCATGCCCGTGATCCCTCCACTCTCTACAGCTACATTTGTGGTGGAACAGCCCTATGCTCACCTACAGGCCCTGTCCCATCTGGCCCTCCAAGGTGTCTGGGCACCAGTGGCCATCCAAAGCCTCCTCTGCCTGGTATGTGCATCCAGAGGGGCTTTTCTCTTCTTCTCTTGGTTCAACCACTGCCACTCTCTGGCCTTTGTAGGAATTGTCCACTGAGAGGACCATGGCCCCCAGCTACCCTTGCTTGCGTAGTGAAAATGTCCACAAGGATACTTTCAGCACAGCAAGAGACTGAGCAAGAGAACCAAAAGAAAAGTGTAAAAAACAATTTTGTATCCCTTTGTATATTCCCTAATAGATTCTAAGCTAGGTTGTTTAGCTTAACAGGTTACCATAGTTCGAAAGAGTTCCCATTATCTTGGAGCCTCTACTCAGGCCTGCAGTCCTGCATATGGCAATGGCCATTTCCAGCAGACCCCAGGTAAAAGCTCCATCTGCCTGGAAAGAATCCGTGAAAAAGAGCTCCTCCTCCTTGGGCCCAGGAGTTTTATCATCTCTCTTTTCCCTCTCACTGGCCAGGTCAGGCCAGGTCAAAGAATCTCTTCCTGAAGTCTCCAGGAAAAGACTTCTCTAGGGTTTTCAACTTCTAAAACTCTGTTCCCTGCCAGATGTCACCTGTCTAGCTGGTGAGGGTGATTTGACCATATTACCGTATCTAGCCAGACCTGTCATTTTCATTTCTACAGCCTCATACTTTGCCAAGAGAGAGAATATCTTTTTAAAACTCAAGGTGAAGGTTTTGCTCAGTTCAAACCTCCAATGAAAAATGCATTTCTCCACAACATTCATTCAGACTGCTTTTCTGTCTGACTGAAAGTGCTTACAACAGATTTAAAAAAACAACAGTCCATGTCCACACGTCTATAGTCTTTAAAAACATCTGTTAGGAACCCACCAGTATCTTCATGTTCACAGTGCTTGAAGAGATGCATACATTTGCATGCAATTATAAAATAACACTGCACAACCATTCACCCCACCTCAAAGAAAAGGATGCTGTTAGTTACCTCCATGTTTGAGTGGAGATGAATGGGGTGTAACAACAAGATCTCAGTTAATTACTCTTTGCATCCCACAATTAACGATACATTTACACATTAGTTTCCTATTTTGACATATTTATTTGCTTTACTGTGTTCCTCCCTGTAATGAAATCCAAACAAACGGTGACCGTATACACTTAGCTTGTTATTCCTGTTTGGTCTTTGCATCTCTTAAAACATCTTCATTATGTTGTATGCTAATTTGCTTTTCACCCTCTGCCTATATGTATGGACTGTTAACTTCCATTTCAATGTATCAAAAAGTGTATATGCACACGAAAGTTCATACCTTGAATAAAACTCTGTTGTCCTTGAAGATGCCACTGGGCTCAAACTTTGTTCTATAAAATTTCAAGTTATGGATAGATTAGTGGAGTTTTATGTTCAACTTTGTATGCATGCACCAGTAACTTCAATTAGGGCCCTGTGGGGGGATCTTGAATTCTGCAGGGCCTGCAAGACGGACCGGTTCTGCCAGGCTTTTGGCTGAGGCAGCGGATGTCCGTATATGGCCTCCCTAAAGTTGTTGTCACCCACCTACCAACCCAAATAAAATGCCAGGGAACCTCCCACAACCAGTTGACTTATCTGAATTGGGGTTATGTTTTAATGTTTTATTGTTTTAAATTGTTTACATTTTTAACTGTATTTATTGTATTGTTCGATGATCTCACCCACCCTGAGCCCACCTGCGGGATGGGTGGGATAACAACAACAACAACAACAACAACAACAACAACAACAACTTGCACAGAAATATCTGACGATTTGTTCCCAGAGTGTTCTCAGAGAAAATCCAGGCATTTTCCCTTACAGGGCACAAATTTATTATATGAGACTAATTGGTATAACTACTGTTATCAGTGTACACAACACTTTAAGGAGTAGTCAGTGCAAAAGATGTCTTGCAATCCATACATCATTGTTCAAGAAAGGAGGAAAGAAAGAAAGAAAGAAAGAAAGAAAGAAAGAAAGAAAGAAAGAGATTTACCATGCCTGTTATCATAACACAGCCATTATCATAACAATGAAAACAATGTTAAGGATTCTGTCACATCTGTATGCATATTTATAAATTAATGCACTGAGAATATATCATTCACAATGTAATAGGGAGCCAGTTTTCATTTTTGTTCTGTCACTAAGAGTTTGACAATGCCTTGTCTGAAACTGCCTTGGGTATAATGGTGTAGTTTAATTGAATATGCTACATGACAGTGTGAGGGACATATGTCTATTCACTGTAACAGAGACCCAGGGGCTGCCACAGGCTTCTGCAGGGGAGCGCAAGTGCTCGTTCTCCCAAGGACCTGTAGCCCCAAGCAGCTTGAGCACAATGCAGACGCATTCACTGATTAGTTACAGTTTATTAACAGCTCATAAAGTTCTCATCTGCTCATACAGACATGTTAGGAGTGACACCTGCAACTGCCAAAAAATAGCACAATTTATTTGCAAGAAGAAACTGGCATGTTTCATAATGGCTTTTTGTTTGATTCAATGTAATAAACTGTGCACAAACATGGTGACCCACCCCCAAATCATCCTTTTGAATATGTAAAAAAAATAATAAAGGGCATGTCCCTTTTAATTTAATTTAATTTTAAACTGTAGTTATCACAAAGAAATTGCAAACAACTGGGATTACAAAAAAGTGTATCTTTCTGCTGAGAAATTTAAGATAATCCTCATTTTCAGAATGTTGTTATTAATGCAAGCTTTTCTGGTGTTTATGTGTTCACTGGAAAAAATACAGCATGAGGACAAAGCTGTACCTTTTATCTTAATGTTTTCTACCAGTTTTTAGTCTCACTATTATAGTGAGTATTATGATAAAATATGCATAGCCTACGTGCTCATTTGCAAGATTATTCCATTCTTTATTTCTAGAACACTGAAAACTTTTCAGTAGACAATAGATTACGAGGGAAGTACAGCCTCTGCATCTACTTTAAAAAAATAACTCCAACTGTAAAGTGAGCTAGGAATTCAGTCCAGTGAAAGAAACAGAAAATATGGCAAGCAGGATTGCTTTATCTAGCAGACATTATATAATATGGTCTATTAGGAGTGTAAAGTGGCATAACACCCAGTATTTCAGATACTTGATTGGATCAGCAGTATCTGGTACAACTCCTGTACCCCTGAAACAATACCCAGTTCTGATATTACTGCTCCCAATAATATCAGAATAGGGAATCCTGTTGGGGAGGCAGGAGTGGCTAGGGAGGAGGGAGCACTTGCCAGCTGGTTGGCACTTGTTCTCAGGCCAGATCTGTCCTGGTTTATCCCCATTGAAAACAATGGCCTTTTAAAGTTTAAAGGTCAGATGCAATTTCCTCCTGCTGAGGGACATTCTAAATAACAGACTGAAGACTTTTCCTTTGCCCTAACCTGGATTGCCCAGGCTAATCTGATCTTGTCAGATCTTAGAAGCTAAGCAAGGTCAAACTCTGTTCAGTACTTGGATGGAGGTCCAGGGTTGCTAAACAGAGGCAGGCAATGGAAAACCACCTCTGAACGGGTTTTGCCTTGCAAACTTTACAGTCAACTTTTGGAGTTTGGAGGCCAGGTCTACTGCCACTCACCCCCCCCCCCAGCACTCTACAGCTGGTGCTTTATGGACCCTTTAAATTTTTAAGGGTCATTATCTCCTATGGGGTAGACCTGGTGTCTGAAGTTCTGAGGACAGGTGTAAAATGCCATCAAGTTGAAGCCAATTTATGGCAACCCCATAGGGTTTCACAGCAAGTGCTTAAGCGGTTTCACATTGCCTTCCCCTGCAAAGCTTTCCTTGGTGGTCTTCCATCCATATACCAACCCTGCTTTGCTTCCAAGATCTGACAAGATTGGGGTATACTCAGGGGTCATTTCCTGCAGGAGCGCACAGGAGCGGAGCTCCGGCAGTAAAGAGCCCAGGGGGCGGGCACATGCAACAAGCCCCACCCCCTGCTCCCAGAGCCCTCAGGTTGCAGAGGGGCCCCCCTGCCCAAAACAGTCCAGTGGCACCTTTAAGACCAAGTTTTATTCAGGTACAAGCTCTCCCTCCTGTGCCAGGGCAGATCTGCACATCCCCCCCCCCAATAGCTAGCAATCCAAAACAGTCCAGTGGAGCCTGAGCCGTGGGTGTTGCCTTCTGACACACTTCCAGTGATGCCAGGGGGTGTGGCATATGCAAGTAAGTTATGCTGATGAGTTATGCTAATGAACTCCTGAACCTCTTTTTCTATGAAATGACCCCTGGGTATACTATACTGTTTATCTATCAGATTTATTTATTAGATCTATTTATTTATCAGATTTATACCTTGCCCTCCCCACCGAAGCAGGCTCAGGGTGGCTGAGGACAGGTTTGCCCCCTTAGAAATGACAGCCATTTAAAATTTAAAGGTTCCATATACCGCTAACCAGCTAGGTGCTTTTCCTTTCTCTCCCTCCCTCCTTTCTCCAGTTTAATTCCACATCAGAGAATCAGAAAGGTCATAGTTATTATTGTCACTCATTACACATCAGGAGGACTGTTCTTATATTTCCAGAACAAATTTCTGATATGATGATGCGATGGACTGCACTTTTAAAAGCTTAGAAGTGCTGTATAAACAAGTAAAGGACTGTGAAGGGTTAATTCTTAAGAACATAAGAACATGAGAGAAGCCAATATTGGATCAGGCCAGTGCTCCATCCAGTGCAACACTTTGTCACACAGTGGCCAAAAATACCAGGTGCCATCAGGAGGTCCACCAGTGGGGCCAGGACACTAGATGTCCTCCCACTGATGCCCCCCCCTCAAGCACCAAGAATACAGAGCGTCACTCGCCCCAGCCTGAGAGTTCTTATCTATACCTTGTGGCTAATAGCCACTGATGGACTTTCTGCTCCATATGTTTATCCAATTCTCTCTTGAAGCCGTCCATGCTTGTAGCCACCGCCACCTCCTGTGGCAGTGAATTCCATGTGCTAATCATGATCAGCCAGTTTTTGTTTTATCTACAACATTTATATATCCCACTTTTCAATATTATCATAGAAGCTTACAACATATTATTCAACACACAAATAAAACTAAGAAATGCCCCAAGCAAGTACAGTAACAAACATCTTCGTTTCCAAAAACTGTCAAGCAGAAGGGAGGCTGGCTCAGAGCAGAAAGTGGGCCAGATGTACTTTTGCCTCCATCCTCCCCCCCATTTCTGCTGGACAATTGCGGGAGGGGGAGCTTGGAGCATAAAACATGTCCTGCATGCTTTCTCTATCAAGCCCAGCTCCCACTAGCCAGCTGATCAGCAATCTGGGCTTGAAACAAAAAGCACATACTTTCCTCTCCAAGGTTCCTTCAGCCTGATTGCCATTGAGTTCTCACAACGAGAACTCATTTGACACCTTCTTGCTTGAGTTGCAGCACTTGTGCTTGCATAGGTACTACTTCGCCCTGGGACAGTCTTGCTTTCTTGTACCTGGAACCAGCGCATCAGTTTTTTAAACCACACTCTGGAGCCATGTTGAGAATTGCATATATAGATATTGCCTCTAAATACACAGGTTTACTTTACTTTGGCCCCGGTCGCACGGGCCAGATAACGCGGGGGGGAGGCGTGGCTAATTGCTCCAGTGCAATTAGAGCCGCCAGAATGCGATCCGACACGTCAGCGGCAAACCACGGGTCCTGTCCTCCCCGCCTGCGCATTAACGAGGGGCCGGCGTGATCACACCGCAGAAGTCCGGAGGCAGCCCATGGCAAACCATTTGCCACTACATACGAGGTACTGTTTTTTTATTGCGCTTTTTCGGTGAATGCTGAGGAGAAATTCAGTCTGAATTGAGCCCTGACTGAGAGCAGTTTAACACAGACAGAGAACAGGGGAGGCTGGCAGAGGACTGGGTAGATTAGAGAAGATTCCCATTCAGGCCAGAAAAGGTGATAGACCTTATAGTGAGAGAAGAAATTCCCTACCCAGTTGGAAAAGGGAGATATTGCTGAAGAGTAGAGAGTGGTCTGGTGTGTTTAGAAACTGTCTTTTAAATCATGAAGAGTTCGTTAAAACTCAAGAAGAGCACTGGCATGTTTACTGAAGGAGTTTGGGTAGTGGACAGAGTATCCCTGCCTTCTGGAAACCAAAAGAGCCAAATACATTGTCAGCTAGGCTGCCATATGGTTTATAGGCCTTGAGTTTGCCTGCCTGACCTCTGTACATGTTGGTGCCACATTCCTTCCCTCTTGATTCCCTCATCATTATCACTGACCTTGTATTCCTGTCTGTGTAGTGTCTCCACTTTAATTAACCGTGAGACTAGTTTTGTTGATCAGCCTCGACCATCGGTTATTCTTTCCCACCCACGGGAAACGGGCTGATTGGCTCACAGGTGTTCTATACTCGTCATTCCTAACAGTGACCATGTTACTGCAACCATAGTACTAACAATAAAGTAAAACCTTTCTTGGAAGTGTGTGCTCTGTTGTTTGGCTGTGAGTCCTGACATACATTCAAGAATGTATACTGGAATGTTTGGGAAATACTGAAACAAAAGCCTCTCATTTTAAAGATTCTAAGTTACTCTAAAAAGCTTAAGAAACTCTTAATTGTTTGAAACATATGAACTGTAATCTGTGCCTGTGCTAATTTACCTCAGAGTTCTTTATTGATTTACCTCAGAAATTTTACCCCTGATTTCACCTGACCTTTCCCCCTCTACATGAATAAAATATTTTGTTATTGTTATTTAAAAGACTCTTGAGTGCAATTTCAGCAGTTTAAGTTAAAGAGGGAGACCTTGTCCCTTCCCTCAAATTCCTGGGCTGAGCCAGCAGCAAAATAGCATACTGGGGGAGGATGGGGCAGCCTTAGTTCTTCAGACAAGAACAGAATTCAAAGAGCTGCTCAGTCAAAAGGGGAAAGAAAAATTGAGGGAAAATCTTGCCTCCTAGGGAGGGAAGTGGGCTAGGTCATTATAGATGACAATAATGCCAACATTTAACAATAATGATAAGCATGATTTCCCCAAATTCCTGATATGGAATTAGAATGATAATTTTGCTAAGAGCACAACCATAGTCTCTATATGAGTTTGTCCATTTCTAATTATGTCTAGAATTTTAACAAATTAGACTTCCATAGTTTGTTCTACCCTCCCTTCAAGAAATATGTTGTCGTATGTTTGCTTCTGTCAATAAGTGGTTATTAGAGTTGGGAGATGGGGAAAGGAGACATCTTTATTTTGTGATGTCACAATATCTGTTCTGGCTGCAGAACCAGACGTGATATCACCATGTCATGGGATGTTCTAGGATTCACCTGAAACACAGTCGTTTGAATCATAGAGTTTTGAATTATTCCTATAGCTTCCTGCAGCATGGTGACATCATATCCAGTTATGTAGCCAAAGCGATCTTACAATGACATGGGACATTGCCATTGCAGCCTGTCCATTTCCCCCCACCTGCCTTATTGGGCCCCAACAGGAGGACTGCGTGGAAAGTGAGGAAGTTGCCCATCTTGCCACTCTAGTAGTTACTGTTTGTTTGTCATCCGATCAGGTCTTCTTAGCAAGTCTTTATTAGAGCAAATCTTCTTAGACAAAACAGGATGCATCCCTCAGAGTTACACAGTCTTCACTGTACAATGCAGTGTATACAAGCAGATACAAGCAAAAAACTATGTGAATTGTTTGGGACCTTGGGGTGAGTGGTTGAAGGAGCCTGTCTGCATCAAAAGATAGGTATCTTCATAACTTTTCACAGTGAACTCAACATCATCCACTTTTATTCCCTTGAGTCTATTGTCTTGTCAAATCTTTATAGCTAGAATCTCTATTGCTAGTATATATGGTAAAGGTGATAGGGGAACATCCCTGAAGTGTTCGTTTTTTGATTGAAATTGCTTCTGTTAATTTCCCATTAATTAAAATCTTTGCTTGTTGATTTGAGTATATACTATGCATCCAGTTTCAGAATTCAGTACCACAGCCAATGTTCTGTAGTACCTTCAGTAAGAGAGGCCATGTTAAATTGTTGAACACTTTCTCTGCATCCAGAAATAATAATTCTGCTTTCTTTCTCTGCCTATTCACAAATTCAATTGTATCTATTATGAATTGTATATTATCTTTCATATACCTCTTTAATATAAAGCCTGTTTGGTCACAATGTATTATATTTGGTATACATTTTCTTAATCTTTTTGCCACTATTGTGGCAAACGTTTTGTAATCTACTGTCAGGAGGTCAAGGCTGGCCCCCTCCTGATGCCCCAGAGAGAGCCCTCCAACCCGCCCGGAGACCGGAGTCAATAGACCGGCCGGTGGAGCAGCGAAAAGTTAGAACTTGACGTTCTCGTCTCGTCAGAGGAGCTTGTGCCAAGTTTGGGCACCGGAACAAGGTCCGGAGAAGATCACGGCCAGGAGCGGAGTGCGAACTGCAGAGCTAGTCGGGGGAGCGGCGGTTGCTGAGGGGTGCCACCCCTACATCACAGCTTGGAACAGACTGGCTGGATAGGGAGAGTTGTGGAGATCAGGGAGTAGAACGATACGGGGGGAGGGCGAAGGGTGGTGCTCCTGGCGGCCACCGCTGAGAGTGCTACAAGAACCCCGAGGTCTTCCCCCCTTCCTCCCTCCTCCCCTCCCCTCCCCCCACCCCCTCCTTCCCCCCCACTCCTTTTCATCTGGGGATTTAGACCTGGGGATTTAGACCTGAAGTCTTAGTGGATGCTATGCCTGCTGCTAAGGAGTAGATAGGAGTTTCTGTCTGCTGGTGTAGGTATATGAATGTTTAGGTGTTAGGTGATGTTGTGTAATTTTATAGCAGAGTAGGTTGCAATTGTGTATTTAATTTAGCATCAGCATCCAGCCTTGTGAGGCTCGGCACTAGCTAACCATCAGCAGTCTGAAGCTTCTGTGGAGACCTGCTGAGGCGACTATGCCTGGACAAAATATTCCGGTGCTCGTGGGAAGGGGAAAGTATAGCGGTGGGCCCAGGCGATATTGTAAGGGAAGGACTCGGAGAAACAAAATGGCTCGGTGCCCTTCCAGTCTGCAGCCCATCCCAAGGGTAGCTAGCGGTGGGGCCAAGTCTGCAGCCCATCCCAAGTCTGCAGCCCATCCCAAGGGTAGCTAGCGGTGGGGCCAGGATGGAGAACCTTCCGACATTGGTGCTGTGCAACGCCAGGTCTATTAACAATAAGACCACAGTCCTTCGGGACTTTGTGCTGGAACAACGGGCTGACCTGGCGTGCATGACCGAGACCTGGGTGCGAGATGGGGAGACTGTGGCTCTCTCCCAGCTTGCCCCACCGGGGTACTCAGTCCTCCACCAATCACAGATGAGGGGGTGGGGGGAGGAGTGGCCATTTTCATTCGGGAGGCTTACTCCTTCAGGGCACTCCCACCCGCGGAG
>NW_015165894.1:21686-65405 GCF_001447785.1 Gekko japonicus
AAACCTTCTTTGGACCTGGCTGAATTGGCCAACTATCGGCCGGTGTCCAATTTGCCCTATTTGGGCAAACTTATTGAGAGGGCGGTGGCGGTACAGCTGCAGGGCTTTCTAAATGACGCTTCCGTCCTAGATCCCTTCCAGTCTGGCTTTCGCTCGGGGCATGGGACGGAGACCGTACTGGTCGCCCTTACTGACGACCTCCGACGGCATCTGGATCGAGCTGTTGCTGTTACATCTGTCGGCCGCATTCGATATGGTCGACCATCAACTGCTGACCCATCACCTCACCGACGTGGGGCTTCAGGGACTTGCCCTGCAATGGCTTGCCTCTTTTCTCCGAGGTTGGGGACAAAGGGTGGTGATTGGGGAACAGCAGTCCCGGAGACACCTTCTTGAATGTGGGGTGCCTCAAGGGGCAGTGCTTTCCGCGATGTTATTCAACATCTACATGCACCCCCTTGCCCAGATTGCCCGGAGGTATGGGCTTGGGTGTCATCAATATGCAGATGACACCCAGCTCTATCTGAAGTTGGGCGGCCGGTCAGGCTCTAGTCCAGAAGATCTGCACCGGGCATTGCAGGCTGTGGCTGGTTGGTTCTCACTGACTGAGCTGGCTGAAGTTAAACCCGGCAAAGACGGAGGTCCTGGGCTTGAGTCGTGGTGGTCTGGGGTTGGGGCTCCCTCTCCCGACCTTCGATGGGGTACCTTTGGTGCCAGCGCCGGAGGTTAGGAGTTTGGGAGTGCTCCTGGACTCCTCGTTAACTATGGAGGCCCAGGTGGCAGCCACCATTTGGCAATTATATATGAGAGATGCCTTTCACAGCACTTCTATATGATTCTAATTAGAAGACTGCTTCTCAGACTCTGTGTAGATTGACCATAACCGACAGCTGCTGACTTCAGACTGAACACTCTGCCTTTTCTCTCCACACACACACACACACTCTAGCTCCACCCACACACTCTCAGTCACCAACCAATCACCTCACTCACTCATTTCCGTCTTTCACCCCCTTGTTCTTCTGACACCAACCATTTAAAGAAAAACATACATATAACTTGAAATCATTACAGGTTTATACATTGGAAATTTGGAATTTATTCAGTTCCCCCCCCCAACTCTCTGCTTATGTCTCCAATAGAAACCTACCACAATAAGAACACATTAAATCAAAATGATTTTTTAACATATGGTATGATGATAAATACTCAGGGGAAACTCAAGTTATGGCAAGATATCAGAGAAGGTATAGATATTCAATGGCAGCTATATTATCAATCAGCAAGATTAAAGAAGATCATGAACACTGAAGGTGGAGCTCTAAGAGATAAAACTGAATTTGAACAGCTAATTATAAAACAAAAAGAGCATTTACTATGATGGATATATACTATTCTACTCCAGCTAGAAACAGAAGAACAACTGTATGATTAAATGGATCCCGTATAATCCCTCTTTTCTTTTCTGTATTCCCTCTATACTATTACTTTGTTTTCTAAAATAAAACATATATGAGAAAAAAGACAGATATTTAAAGTACTTACAAACTTACAAAGCTGTACCCTCACTTAAGATTGCACTATTTCTGTCTCTTGTATTGCTTTCATCACAGTGGTGCTTTTTAAAAAAACATTTTATACTAAAGTGAAATTTGGATGGAAGAAGGTGGCTCTCTGGAGTATTGACAGCCCTCAGCTTCTTGACAATGACCATCTGGTTCTCTCTGAAGCAGGAGAACATTCCCTCACAGGAACTCTAAGTGAGAAGGCAGGTGCCAGGCGTTAGTGACAATCCTCCCTGACATACTACCCTTTCCACATCTTCAAAGAGTCATTCTTGCAACAGGACAGGACTTAGCTCAGTATCACAGTGAAATATACAGGGTTCAGATGTGTATAGTGATCAGCTCATAGTTTACTAGTGATTCAGCAAGTAGAAAGAAGACTGGAAATCCCTGGCCGAAGCTGGGTATTTAAGCATGCAAAAGGTTACACCCCAAACATACCCCGTTCCCAACGATAGGCTATTTACATTATATTGTTTCTCAATTGGTTTACTCTAGGATCCTTGATTCCCTACTGGTCCATTCTAGGATCCTAGCCAGCTATTGTTATTTATTTATTTATTGTTACACTTATATCCCACCCTCCCCGCAAGCGGGCTCAGGGCGGCTTACAAATAAGGGCAACATGTGCCACATAAAACATTAAAAACAGAGTAAAATCAACCATAGTTAACAATGATAAAGTGCTCAAAGATGTCACAAATTTAATCAGATCAATCGACTCAGATGGTGACCTATAGATGTACCCAAAGCCCGCTTCAATGGCCCTGACCCCATCACAATACTGTAGCGAGATCTTATACTGGGCAATCCCATCACCCCATTATTACCACCAGATTATTGGTGGTGGTGGTGGTAGTGGTGGCTCCTAATTAAAAACCTGGCAGAAGAGCTCCGTCTTGCAGGCTCTGCGGAACTGTGAGAGGTCCCACAGGGCCCTGATCTCCTCTGGGAGCTCGTTCCACCAGGTAGGAGCCGCCACTGAAAAGGCCTTGGCCCTGGTTTCCGCAAGCCTGGCCTCCCCGGGGCCTGGGATCATTAAGCAATGTTGGGCCCCCGACCGTAGTGCTCTCTGGGGTATGTATGGGGAAAGGCGGTCCCTCAGGTACGTCGGACCCTGGCCATATAGGGCTTTAAAGGTAAGCACCAGCATCTCCAAGCTACATCCGTTGGTAAGTACAGTTCAGGCTCAGTATATCACACAGTATAAAGATTATCTGCAAATACTAGTCTAATCCAGAGAACACTGACTAAATCCCGTAGAAAGTCTCATTGAAAGCAACACAAGTTAGTTGGAAATAATGTTTTTACAGGGATTTAAATGTGATTCCCCCCTCCCAGACTAGAGCCATTTACTTTGGCCCCTACAATGTAAACTTTAATGACGGGAAATTCTAAATATAAGACACAAAACACATGGAACACAGTAAAATAAGGTGCCAATTTATGTGAAGCTTTAGTAGATTGAAGCTTTGCATTCTGCTGTATGACATTCTGCAATGAGACAACATTTTTCAGATAAAACAAACCCACCCAATAAAGATTTATTCAGTGGGTAAAACTGTTTCCAGTTGAGATGCTAGCCTGCTGTGGGAATTTTATTTGCAAAAGGACAACTTAGTCAAATTTTGCTGATAGACGCCCAATACTATATTCTAGTAGGTAAAAGAGGATTAAATTTCTTGCAAATGTCTAAATCTTGTAACATATTATTTTTGGTATCATTTAAGTGAGGATTCCCATATTTTTAAAAACTCTGTACTGAAGGAGGATCCTTTTGGCAGAATGAGTACACAGCATCAGTCACACTAACTTATTACGGATCAGAGAACTTTAGGAACTAACATTTTGGAGGGGGCATGGAGGGAGGAGGGAGTTCTGAAAAGGAAGCAGCCTGAGAATGACATTCTGGAACACATGAAGCTGCCTTATACTGAATCAGTCCACTGGTTCGTCAATATCAGTATTGTCTGCTCAGACCAGCAGTGGCTCTCCAGGGTCTCAGCCAGAGTTCTTTCACTGCTACCTGATCCTTTTAGCTGGAGATGCTGGGGACTGAAACAATGACCATATGCATACCAATCTAAAGCTCTATCATTGAGCCACAACTTTTTTCTGAGGAAACACACATACTTACCAAATGAAGAAAGTAGAGAGACCCTGTGACACCAAGGAGTAATGGGGATGGTACTGGGGATCCAGAACTCTGGTGAAGATGGCCAAGCACAGTAGGAACCATGATGAATCAGTTAGGGTGCAAAACAAATGCCCAATAGGAAGGGTGTGGCCTAGAACACCAACAGGACATGGGTGGTGATCCCATGTGGCAGCCATGCATGGAGAGTATCCTGCTAGGACTCCAGTATGATTGGGAATGGCAGCCCAGAGGCTGGAGGCTGGGAGAGGAAGGGTGGGTCCAGCTATTTGGTCAGGCCCTTAAGGTAGTGGTTCTATGGAGCTGGGGGTGGCTAGAAAAGGGGAGAGACTGTTAGATTGCGCTAACAAAGGATCGGAGAGCCCCCAGGTGAAAACTGGGGGGAAGCCCCACCCCCAACTGCCACAACCCGGCACAACATCCCCAGCATGATGATGTCACACAGAAGTGATGTCATCACATTGGGGACATCACACGCAGCAATGTTGCCCCATCCCTCACTCCTGGAAAGTTCCCTCCCACCCCCGCCGGTGAAAGCACAGTGCCTGGTAACCTTAGGCCTGCCTATGGAATGCTGTTAACTACCCTGGAACCAAGAATGCTGTTAACTACTTGGAGTTCAACAGCCTACTGTAAGGTTAAAACAAGATGCCACACCTTTGTTTCTACAGATCTGTGCTATACCTGTTTGCCAGTCAAGTGATTCAAACACTATGGAGAACAGAGACTGTGTCCTGTAGGCTTGCCAAGTCCCCCCGGAGGGCAGGGAAACCCCCACCCCAGAGGCCCGTTACCCGCCGCCAGCAGATCGGACCCCAGGGGAACCCCACCCCCAAAGCACATGACGTGCCTGGCATCAGCACGTCACCCAGAAGTGACGCAGCCACGCCGGGTGCGCCAGGGCGGGGCCGCGGTCATCCGAGGGAAAACAGTCATCCGCGGTCATCTGAGGGAAAACAGTGGGGACTTGGCAACCCTAGTGTCCTGTGTATAGTGGCCCGAGAACGTCTGGTTACCTTTTTAATACTGACAGATCATTATGAACCTAATTGGCTGAAATTAGTCCCCCCCAAAATTAGGTCCTTAGGAATACATCTAGATCCGCTTTACTTATCATCTGCCTCAACAATATTTTATACAATTAAATGCATGCTTCTAGATATTCAATTTCAGTGCCTGACTGAGGCAGCCAGGAAAACCTGTTCCCGAGTTCATCTGGGATTATCCCAGACACTGGGCCAGACAGCTACTTATTTTTGTTCTCTAACTGATCACCATCAAAGGGCATTTATGTTAGCCAGATTTAATGTATTGCCATCAGGTATCTTCTCTGGAAGATGCCAAAAAATCCCCTATGAATGCCCCATGCGGTCAGGGTAGTATCGAATCCATTTCCCACTGAGGTGGAAGTGGCAACAGTCGTCCTGAAAGGGGTGTGTGTGACACCAAGGAGTCATGGAGATAGTACTGGGAACCAATGACCTTAGTGACAACAGCCAAGCATGGCAAGAACCCTGAAGAGTCAAGAAGGGTGCAGGACAAATGCCTAGTGAGAAGGGTGTGGCCCAGAACACCGACAGTAGGGCACAGGTGGTTAGCCCATGCAACAGCTGTGTGCAGGAAGGATATCCTGTGAGTTCTGTTAGAGATGTTCTTGAAAGAGCAGTTAGAGCTCTCTCAGCCCCACCTACCTTACAGGGTGTCTGTTGTGGGGAGGGGAAGAGAAAGGAGTTTGTAAGCCGCTCTGAGACTCTGCGTGAAGGGCAGGGTATAAATCCAATCTCCTCCTCCTCCTCTTCTTCTTCTTGGTCTCCAGCATGATTGGGGCCAGTGGTGAGATCTAGGACAGGAATGGTGGCTGTAACTATTGGTTTGGGCCCTTAAGGAGGTGGTACTATGGAGCTGGGAGTGGCTGGTACTACGGAGTTGGAGGTCACCAAAGAGGAGAGGCAGTGAGTCCCAACTGGGGAGTGCTGTTAACTATTCTGGAACCAGGAATGCTGCTAACTACCTGGAGTGGCATAGGCTGCTGTAAGGTTACAAGAAATTGCTAATAAAGGAAGATGAAAGCTACCTTGATGTGACCTTATTCACACCTCACTCGGTCTGCTTCAGGCCTCGACACTGCAAGTACCCCACCCCACTCGCCTACAGGCCCCAGTCATAGACCTACATTCCTGTCTGACTAGCTTTCCATGTTCTGCTTACTGCAGGAGTTTCTTCTTGTCTTGTATACCACACATTGCTTACTCCCAAAAGATCCACCACTCTTCTCCTCCTCCTGCTTTGAGCAATTTTATTTAGGGCTGCTTCTACATGTTTTCCTTTAGTTTGGGTTTCAAACTGGAGTACTTGGGGGGGGGGACTTCCAAGCAACATCATACTCTAAATGTGCTCTGATTGTCCTCAGCACTCTCTTTCCCAAACTTGCTTTGCTCCAACATTTTTGGGGAAAATGCAGTCCAAGTATGTAATTATGCCATCTGCATTGAAAGGTGCACATTTTCAAAGGTCTGATCCACATCACCATTCTCCTTCCATGAGACCCTCACAGCTACAATTTTTCCTGCCAATAGAGCAGAAGGTCCCTGCTCAGCCATTGCCACTGGAAGGCCAAAAAGTGCTTCAAGTGGCAGTGCAGTGGACAGTGCAGTGGGGAGATCCCTGGAGAACAACTGGCAGTCAGAGCAGAGGCTACTGGGCAAGGTAGTCCACTGAGTCTGACAATATCAATAAACTTATTCCCTTGTTTGTATAATGAAACAATTAAATTAAGGATACAGAAGTAGAAGACATCAATTACCTGCATTCTTAGATACATATGCAACCTTGTTGCTTGCCCTTTTCTTGCATTAATATTCTATGTCACTCACCTTGAGGAAAGGCCACGCAGTAGCATATTGGATCTGCTGCCTCCTGCTACTGCAGCCATACTTCAGTCCCCACACAACCAGCTTTTTCTTTTTGTAGTCATTGTGACTATAGGGCAGATGGGAGGGTGTGCCCATTATTCAGCTCCAAATAAGACAGCAGAGACAGAACAAGGAAAGCAAGTGTAGGCAACAAGCTGCTGTGGGTCAGGGAAGAGGTCCAGGGGGATGCATGCCCACAGGTGGGCTTCATGTAGAGCTCCTTCATCCCTAGATAAAATGGTGTTGAAGAAAGTGCTGGCTGTATGAGGGCAGCCTGGGATAAAGTCAGATCCTGAACCCATTTATGTTTAGCCATTTGCTGCCCCCAGCCCCAGATGATTGAATGGTGTTTTATGTAGCAGGACAGCAGGCAGGGCTGTTGCATGAATTGATCAAAACTTTGAGCCAGCAGCAAAAGAACAGAGCAACACTGGGAACAGTATCCCTCTGTGTCCACTCTATGCCGTCTGCTCCCCATAAAGAGAGCTCTGCTTGGACCTATAAAGCCCTCCTGTCTTTGCAGGTGTCCTAGGAACTTGGCTGTGGCACTTCAGCTAGACACATTTATTACCTTTTGGATGTTATAATTCATCATTCATTCCTTTCCAAAGGCAAAGAATAGCCGTTGAGCATCTAGCTGCCCTTGCCTTCTCTCTCAGGTCTCTCTGCCAGTACATTTGGCTTATTTGTTCTCTTTCAGTCCTGTTCTTCCTGTCGCATTCTGTCCATTCAATGAAGAAAGAGTCAAACCGGATGGCTGGATTCAGTGCAGGGAAATGACTTCAGAGCTACTTTTGTTTCCCCCCCCCCTTCATTTCTTTGAACACACTGGGCCATGTGTCACTATGAAAGGGTTTGTTTTAACTATTTGGAAGTTCCCATAAGCAAAGCTGCATCAGCCAGCCTCACTGACATCTTTTGAGTCTGACTGAGATTTCGAGTGAAACTGCCAGGGGTTTGTGGCAATCACCCCACCATCACTACCATGACATTGGGCACTGTGCTATAAATCAGCCACAGCCGTCCAAGCAAACTGTCCCTTTTATTGTATCAGGGAAAGCCTGTATAGCAGTTGGCTGAAGCGCCAAACCTCAGAATGGCTCAAAGGATTTTTTTTTCCTTGCAAAGAAAACCAGCTCTTTGAAATCGATTTTATAGACCTGTGTGTGCAATTTCACAGCACACAGGACCACACTGTTTGAAGGCAGCTTGGCTGCTTTCTACACAAGTACACTTTCAAACCTATTCTGAAGTTAAAGTGAATGTCTGATAGCCTATTTTAAACCCATTTATAGAGGGGGGGAAGGAAACAGGCATCTTTTTCATTAGCATTTCCCCCATTCTGTGTTCACAAAAGTGTTCTGATGTTTTCCTCTCATTTGAAGAAGAAAGTCAGTTCTTATGCAGGCTCAATATATCAAAACATTTTTAAATCCAGAAAGCTTGTCATGATCCAATAACACTTTGCTTGCCTTGTGTTTACACGTCTCAGCCAACAGTTCACACAGACATAATCTGAAATGTTACATTCTGTTAATACTTTTCAATAAGGGCTTTAAAAATACTAAGTGATATGGTCAATATATCTTTAGTCACTGCACAGCTTGCTTACTGTGCTCACTGGAACTCTGTCCAGGAATGGTCATTCGTTACTCCCAGCTGTGAATCTCAGTGTCAAGAATAGAGATCTATAACCTACCATTACAGTCAGCAAAGTCTGAGGCTTGCCTCCTGCCCAGGGAGCCATTCTCCAACTTTAAGTGACTCTTAGGGTTACCAGACTCAGGGGCCTGGAGTTTTCTCAGGATTACAACTGATCTCCCAACTACAGAGATCATTTTCCCTGGCAGAAATGACAGCTTTGGAAGGGAAACTCCAGCACCACATCCCCCACTGAGCTCCTTCCCTGGGCACCACCCCCCGAACTTCCAAGGATTTCCTAAGCTGGAGTTGGCAACCATTCATCTATATGTTGTCGAAGGCTTTCACGGCCGGAGTTCATTAGTTGCTGTAGATTTTCCGGGATATGTGGCCGTGGTCTTGGCATTGTAGAACCTGACGTTTCGCCAGTAACTGTGACTGGTATCCTCAGAGGTGTCCATCTTTCTGTGTTTATACCTCTGAGGATGCCAGTCACAATTACTGGCGAAACGTCAGGTTCTACAATGCCAAGACCATGGCTACACATCCCGGAAAATCTACATTCATCTACTTAACTTGGTGCTCCTTAAGCTCTTTAGACTGGGGGGGGGGGGGCTTTTGAGATACAAACCATAAGAGAAGCCAATGCTGGATCCGGCCAATGGCCCACCCAGTCCAACACTCTGTCACACAGTGGCCAAAAATACCAGGAGGTCCAGCAGTGGGGCCAGGACACTAGAAGCCCTCCCACTGTTGCCCCCCCCCAAGCACCAAGAATACAGAGCATCACTTGCCCCAGAACTTTTTTTTTTTGCAGTTGCACACTGTCTTGACATTTTCATTGAGTTATCTACTACGATTCCAAGATCTCTCTCTTACATCTTACAATTGAAGGAACTAATCAGGTTAGCCCAGTCACTCATTGTGGGAACTTTTCAGATGACAACTGAAAAGAGACCTCTGTTCAAATCCCTACTTAACCCCAAGTATAAATTTCCACATTATACATCATCCCTCCAGGAAGGATCTACATCAGGTGAAAACCTATGCAAGGAGCAAGACAAAAATACAGTAAGTCATGTTAAAATGGGTCTTATGACTAGTGGTTTGATTCACAAATAAGGGTCAGGGCAGCAGCCTCCATGCTTTGCTTGTTGTGGGCCTTCTGGTATCTGGCTGGCCCTGGTTAGAAACAGGATGCTGAAGGAGATGGGCCCTTGCTCTGGTCCAGCAGGGCTGCTCTTATAGACGTGAAATCTGCAGACTCTCAGTGCTTTCTTCAATGGCAAATTTAAATCCATGACACTGTTCATGAATGCGTATATATTTAAATTTAATCAAGAGGTTCACTGAGGAATGATTTGGCTGTATCTAACACAGAATATCATCTTTCAAATAAAAAATAATAATGCTGGGACTCTGAAAAACAATACTAAAAGTTATAGGAAGGGAAGATGACAAACATTTCAAGTTGGGATATGTGAGCGTACACACTTTAAAATTGAATCCCTGCACATTGTTGTACATTTTATTTTTAAATAACTTATTTTTTCACCATTGCCAGGGGAAAGAGGGTTTTCTGGAAGTAATTCTAAGCTGTAAGAAGGAGAATTCAGATACTGCTTTATGGTCTGTAAAGAAGAGGTGGTTTAGAATACTAGTCTTTTTTGGCTGACCTCAATATTCCAGAGACAAAACAGAGAGGCAGCTGAGAATATACACCGAAAATAAAGAATTTTCCCAAAGGTTGTTGGAAAGGACAAGAGCTGGAAGTTTGGGGTCAGGAATGGCCCAGCTCCAGGGCTGAGGCACAGCGGAGCAGATTGAACAATAAACTTCTTGTTTGCCAACTGCAACATTTCCCCCAAGGCATCCTGTGGCAGCCAATGAGCTCCTCTCTCCATCCAGATTTGCCCTCCGATTGGCTGCCCTGTGTCATTCCTCTGCTCTAAGACAGGGCAGGATTTAAAGAAGTTCAGTTAAATCTTCATTTCCTCACATCTCAGCGCAAATTTGGAGATACTTTTTTTACGCCTCCCCCCCCCCTTCCCCTTCAACCTGCATCCTTTCGGCTAACGGACGTGTCTGGCCGGTCGCAAAGGTGTCCCCGCCCTCCATCGCCGCCTCCCTTCCCTTGCTGCAGGCCCTCTTCACGATGAAAGTTTCTCGCCCGATCTGAGCGCACCGCGAGACTACCATGCTGCGCCAACAGCCCCTGTACGAGCTGGCTGGCTTCCGGCAGGCGCCCGCCGTCTTGCTCTCCAAGCCAGCGCCCGAGAGGCCCCAGTTCGCTCCAGAGCCGCTCCAGCCGTCACCAGCAAGCACCAAGGGCGGCGGCGGCGGCGGCGCCAAGAGCGAACCGAACCCGGAGCAGCAGCAGCTGCGGCGGAAGATCAACAGCCGAGAGAGGAAGCGGATGCAAGACCTGAACCTGGCCATGGACGCCCTGCGGGAGGTGATCATGCCCTACTCTGCCGCCCACTGCCAGAGCTCCCCAGGCCGGAAACTCTCCAAGATCGCCACGCTGCTCTTAGCCAGGAACTATATCCTCTTGCTGGGCAGCTCTTTGCAAGAACTCCGGCGCCTCATCGGGGAGATGAGCGGCGCCGGGCCCAGGCTGCTGCTGGCCGGCTTGCCTCTCTTCGCCGCCCCGAGCCCGGTGCTCCTGACGCCGGCGGGGGCCTTGAGCCACCCCCACCCGGACAGCCTGCGCTCGGCCGGCAAATACCTCTCCCTGTCGCTGGAGGAGCAGCAGCAGCAGCAGTGCGGCCAAGTCCACCTGCCCGGCGGGGCCAGCCTCTGCCCCTGCGCCCTGTGCAAGTTCCCCCACTGCCTCCCCGCCGGACCGGCGCAGTTCTCCAAGTGACCGCCCCGGGCCGGGGAGGCAGACGAGGAGCCCGAGACGCCGGAGGGAGGGGCGGGGAGAAGAGAGAGGCCGCGCCACGTGTGCGGGACTGGCATGTGTGAACACTGACCCCTCGTTGCACTTGTCCTCGGGAAAGGGACGCCGGGGACAGTCTCGCCATCAGATCCGCGACTCTCAGCGAGGGTGGGGATGGGCGGTGGGAGACTTTGCTAGAGAAAATGTCAATGAAACAAAGCAGATGCCAATAAAAGTCGGCGCCTAAATGTATAGGGGCATCACATCAACCAATGCTGAGTGCTAGTGTAGGTTTCCACACTTATCAGGTAGTAGCCCCCACACACAGAGAGAGAGAGAGTTGGATTGGAAGATCCTAGTGTAAGATCGGCCTTTCACATGGAAACCAGTGAGACCTAGAATGTACCTAACTTAAGTGGGGGGTGCCCCTAATTTGTATCACTCTTTCAACCCTTTCGGGAAGTGCAACATCCGCTTTCTTTATACTCCTGTGTCTGGTTGCCATTTCTGATGACCTTCTCAACAAGTGACTCCCCAAGCTATCTAGTTATTTTTTATATTGTATAGTCTTTAATCACTAGTGATGTCATGTGTTTAGCAGATATTGCAACTGTGCCTATAAAGACCTCTGTAGCCCAATTATACTTATTTATAAGTAAATCCCACTAATTTTAATGGGACTTTCTTCCAAGTAAGTATGCCTAGGATTGTAGCTTTACTTTACTAAAAGAAAATGGTGAATTAGCAGCCTTAGCCCAAGCATAGATTTGATGAACTCTCCAGTTTAATGGCGATGAAGGCGACAAAGAGGCATTTTCCAAGAGACTCAAAAGAATGAAAGAAATGCTTCCAATTTCATTAGAAATTGTCTGGGGAAGTTGTGTTACTGCTGCTTTTATGATTGGATCTATTCAGTTTCTTTCTTGGGTGCAAGAAAGGTTTCAGAAAACCATGGAACTCACAAGTAGAATATTGTAATATGTTGTTACTGAGATGTGTTGTTATAGATTCCTTGCCAGTGGGGACAAAAAATTCTGAAAAACTTCAGATTGTTCAGTTTAGAATTGTTCCTGCGTGTGCTTAAGGAGGGATGTAAAAAATTTTTCAGTTAAAAATGTTTCAATTCTATATACAAATGAAGCTAAAACAGTGGTCTGATGTTGCAAATACACTCACATTATCTAAATAATTTCCTCTTTTTGTTCCAGAGAGATGGCTGTGATAGTCTTTTGCATTAAAAAGAACAAAGAGCCTTGTGGCATCTTTATTTAAAAAAAAACCTTTTTGTGTGGCATAAACTTTAATTGACCAGGTCCTGCTACTACATGCACAACACATTGGTTACTTTTTAAAGTGACACCAGACTATTTTTTGTACTTTTCATTTTTTAAATAATTGTTTAATTTTTAAAAAAGGAACCCTGCAGAATCCTGTAATTTGCACTTGTACAATTATAATCAACAAAAATAAATACCAGAATATTTGCATCTCTCTGCTGATTTCAGCCAGTGGCTGAAATAATTAGTATATTGGTGTATATATGTTGGCAATGCTGTTTTCTAACATCTAAGAGATTCTGCTAGTAACATTGGAAAGAGACTCTGAATCTTAGAACAGAACAATCATTGGCTTTATACGGACATTAAAGTCACTCCAATCCTACAGCTCACTTTTTTTGATTGAGTGGTGTTGTCTAAATAGTCTAATCTGGGGTAATATTACATTTTGAGTAGTACACCTTCTTCCTGTTCCTTTCTCCCCTCCTCTGTAACAACAAGCCTAGAGATTATAGTTGTTTCTGCAACAAGTCTCTGTTGATACAAAATCCACACCAATATGGCCTAGTCAATAGATGTGGTGTGCCACATACCTGGAAATTGTTCTTAGCAGACTGGTCCTTTAAAGTGCTTGATGATCCAATGTTGCTAAAACCATCCAGAATTTATCCAGCACATGGTGTTTTAAAAAGGAAGCGGGATGTGCAGAGCATATTTGTGACTTGAGAAGCTCCCATTCACTTCAGGGTAGCTGGTTCAAAAGCTGTTTGCTGAGGTCTGTGTCCCTTAGATCCACAGTTAATGGAAGGCATTGCTCTGGGGAGTGGCTCCTTTTCTTGATATATCTCTTTTTAGAAGAATGAGGGTCTTCTATTTTATTTTCCAATTATTCTGCTAAAAGATCCTTCAACTCACTTCTGTCTCAAATTTGGTTCCACAGTTCTGAAGCAATCTTAGAATCTGAAGCAATATGGGAGCAAGGAAAAGAGTCCCAGATTGATCAGGGGAGAAGTCATGGCCAGATAAGCCACATTGTGGTCCATATGCAGTTTGCAAGCTACTGTAGCCACATAGTGACTGGAAAATAGCCAGCATAGGTTCATGGCTAAAATACATTAAGACAGAAATTAAGTCTACAAAGTTAGATGATGAGGAAGGAAGAGTGTCCATTCAAAGTAAGGGGGAAGGGAACCACTGGACATGGGAATGTGGAGTAAAAGGAGCACAAAGCATTTGCTGCCTTCTCCTCCTGGGTCCAAATCCTTTGTCAGTTTGATTGCTTCTGGGACATGATTGCACTTTTCTTCCCACTAGGCTCAAGTTAGGAACAGTTTATCAGGCTGGGTTCTGATTTCTTCTCCATGTGGAATGGCATTCTAGGTGTCTCATCTTTAAACCTGGGTTTGATGTGGAATGAAGAAAAGGGCTCTCAGGACTCATGCATAACATGAAGGGGAAAAAACAACACCTGGAATGTTGACAGTGCACCCCAAAGTATAGGCCACTTGCTCTGTCCCAAGTTTATCATCCATTTAACCTCCATACATTTTTGTACTCTAGCTTAAACAAGAGTTGCTGTTTGGAAACTTGTGTATCCCACCTTAGGTAAACATGGCCTTAGTGTTTCCCATAATGTCAGCAAAAGAAAATCTGACAGGCAAAATTTTTTTTGCATGGAAACCTCAGAAGAATAGGGAGATGCAGAAAAGATACACGGAGATAAGTAGGTCTAGAAAAGCTTGCAAGTAAATTCAGAGGAATCTTGTCAAGTTGGCAAAAAGGAAAAATGAAGATAGATAAAACACACCACATGTGAAATGAAACAAGAAGAAATGAATTACTCCTACTGTTGTAATTCTCAGACAAAAAAACCCCATACCCCACAATGTATGATACATACATTTTTCAAAGCAAGTAATATAACCATGCAAGAAAAAGTAAAGTATAAGGCAATACAGAAAAGGGTTACATTCAAATCTGATGAAATGAGGTGTACTAAAATGGCAGCAAATACCTCACAGAAGGATGGAAAAATAGATACCAATTCTGCATCTTCTGATCATTTAAAATCACAATTAATGATTTGATGACAAATCAAGAATTCAGAAAGTTTCCAAAGAATTATGGGAGAGACCAGACTATTAATAGCTATCAGCCCAATTAAAAAAAGGAAGCTGCAAGTCCATGCACATTTACTTGTAAGTCTCAGTGAACTGAAAGGTAAATGCTGCTAAATATGTGCTGCTAATTTGCATGAGTTGCATCAATAGAATAATAATGCACAAAATTAACTAAATGCATTAATTCAAATGCCTTTGGGATACTGAGGAAAGGAGGAGAGAAATACATTTCCAAGCAAATTCCGAAGCCATAGGACATCAGTCTTTTCCCCCGACATTTTGCTCCAACTCTCCTTCAAAACTACAGATTCACAAGTATCTTCTTGCAACAGCAAAGTTTTTAGCTACCTAGAAACTACTTGCTTCATTGTAGAGCAGAGAACTGCACTTTGAGTTGGAGCCTGAATGTCTTGCAATGTATACAATTTACTTTGCTGAAGATGCTGGACAGCAACTTGTTAGAACCTAGCAAAGTTTGCTAGTTAATGAATGAACATACTGCTCAGGATTCACGTGATTACCAGCAAAAATGCGCAATGCTATGGGACGAAAACCATCTATTTTGAACTGTCCATCAGTATCTCACTACTACTATTCAGTGATTATTACTGAAGTACTATTAATGGTTACTCAACTCAAGAGCATAAGTACACTCATGGGCATAAAAAGATGAAGCATTGTACAGCATACTGTGCAGGTGCCTGGAACCATAATGTGCAATGAAAGCTAGAATCAAAATAAAATCTAGGATACAAACACAGAAATGGAAATTCAGCTGTATTTGGGAATCCATTCAAGGTTGTTATATCGTATTAGACTCTTGTTGGGGTCAAGGTTAAGTTTAAATAGATCTGTATTCTGATTTATAAGTTTTTATAGTTATGTTGTGAACTGCCCTGAGCCCGGTGGTGGGGAGGGTGGTATAAAAGTCAAATAAATAAACAAACAAACAAATATGAAGCTGCCTTCAGACTGATTGCTTTATATAAAAAAATCACTCCCAGAGAGCAAATTTTTCTAAGAAAGATACAGAATTTTGTGTTTGACAGGGGAATATAAAACACTGGTTGGGCAATGAAACAATAGATCTGAGATTACTTATTTTGGATTTTGGATGTTTTCAGCCTGTTTTAGATCAAGATGGGTAGTTGCATTAGTCTGTCTGAAGAAGTGAGCAGTGACTCATAAAAGCTCATACCCTACAACAAATTTTGTTAGTCTTTAAAGTGCTACAGCCTGTTTTGTTGTTTGTTTACTAGTTGTCAAGGACAGGGGTTGGCTGAGTGTTGTAGCAAGCCTCCACAAATACACAAAATTATTTTGAGCTCCTGTCAGCGTAATGAGGGTGAAACAAACAAAATCATTCTGGCAATAGTTTCCCCACCTTTCCCTTTCTTATCTGAGCCTTGCTGGGGCTGACCAGTAAAAGCAAAGGTGGACCTGAGCTATGTATTCACAGGCATTGCAGCCATGAAAAAAAACCAGGGGTTGGCGTAAGACCTTAATCCCAGCAAAGTGATGGGAAAAGAAATCACGTCTCCCCTAACAACTGTTCATACACCCTTAGAGAAGCCTGTCATGCTCTTTGAGAGGTAGCAGTTTTTGTGGATTACTTCAGAGATGAACTCTTGCCTCTATTGAGAAGGCTTCAGTCAGGCACTATGAGACTTAATTTTGATTTTAGGAGCAAGGATTTGGAGAGAAGAAGCCTTGTTGTTTAGTTACTTTTTTATGAACACTAAACGTAAGGGCTGATTGACAGCCACTTTAATGCAATACTCATAGTGATCAACTGAACCTGAATAGTAGGATTCATGTGTTCATTTTTGCATTTCTTCATATTACAGTATTTAAATGGATGTGTTAGAACATGGAAGTCTTTTGATAAACCATTCTTTAGCAATTACATCAGTGGGGTTTAATACGCTTCACACTATATTGGACTGTAGCTATTGTAAACGGGGTTGCGGTGTATATGGGGTTCCACACAAGTCTCTGATATGACATGATTGTCAAACTTGATATTATGCTGGGGAAACTGCCATATGAATCAGTTCTCTGTCAATTATCTAAATTTATTTAAAAAAACTAAAAATCAGTCTAAAGCTTTGCCATCATATCAGTGACTATGAATTAGATTGCGCCCAGGAACTGGAGGGAAACCATGCATGTCAATTGGAGTTTAATAAAGAATTCTGCTCTAAAGGACTAAAGATAATTTTTAATTTCTCAGTAGTTGTTGTGTATTAGCAGAATTTCACAACTGAAACTTGGAAGAATACACTAGCAATACCATAGATCCAGTAGTGGTCATGAAAATGTAAGTAGAAAGACAGCAGGCAGAAGACCTCAGTTCCACATGAAAGACACATTTCTGCCTTTTTATTCCAGGTTTTCTGGGTAGAAAAGTAGCCTAACTTGTCAATCAGCTAACTTGCAGGGCTAATAGATTCTGATGGCTTGGGGGGGGGGGGTCAGCACAGAATTTAATTTAACAACTTACAATACATCCACATGCCCAGAAAATGTGGACAGCTTGATAGGGTTCACTGAGCCAAAGAAGTAAGACCAAAACAGTGCATTAATGTATAGGGGAAGAATAGTTGCAATCAGTTCTCTTGTGAATTGGACAGAGAACTTGGAGATGAAGCAATTATCAGCCATCGGGGATTAATAGTAAAGTGTGAATGCCAAGCTGTATATGTTAGGGGCAGAATATGTTGCCTATAGAAAACAACAAAGAGCGTTTCTTACTATTAAGTGAGATTAAACGTAATAGCCTGATTTAATCACAAAGGCAGAATTAAATTCAGATGGCAACTTCAAAGTGGACACATGCACACAAGCTACTGCATACATTTACATATAGCTGGCATAGCTTGGCTTGCATCACAATAGGATAAAGTTTCTTTGGCCACTTAAACAATTTTCCATTCTTTGCCTTTCATTAACATTCACTGTATTTATCTCCAAATTGCTTTTGGTTAATAAGATGGTGCTAAGAGTTATATTTATTCATGGAAGTCTATGAATAATTCCCCCAAGTAAATTTTTAATTCCACAAGATTAAAAAAAACAGCAGCAGCAGGTCAACAAGAACAGAATAGCTATAATCAGGTAGCTATAAAAAGCTGCAGGAATGACCTTACAATCCTAGTTTTTCATCCCCCCCCCAACCCAAGGTATCAATATTCTCCTACCCATCCAAGACTAATAACTTCCATGAAAAGTGCTCTCCTTTCACCCTGTATGTAGAACACCCATGTTTTAATGAATGGCTGGCTAGCTCTAAGTTTTGTTTTAAATTAATTAAATGAGCTGTTTTCATCTTCTCCTTATGATATGCTGGGTGGCTTTCAAAGGTGAAAGTGATTTATGTCCACACTGAACTTCAGTTGATCCAATGAGTGTTCAGTTCTACAAATTAACAACTAACTACCTTGATCCTAAGCACATTTGCATCAAAGTAATTTCCAATTATTTTAGGAGAAAGCATGTTTAGGACTGCCACTGAAGTGTACAAAGGTTCAGGCCATTATATTTGTTCTTTAATTGGTTGAGTTGCTTGGCAAATGGCTCATTAACTACAAAATAAACTCCTGAAATGAAGGGTTTATGTGGCACATATGTTTTCAAATGAATAGCAAAAGGTTATGCTATGCAGAACTCAAAAGAAGACTTTTAACAGTCATGTGTATTTTGAAGAGCATTATTTATGATAAAGATGGTAAAGTCAGGGCTCTGTGGGAAAACTTAGGTGGCTTTTAGAAATCATGATTCTGCTGAATGCTATCATCAATGAAATAATCCCCAACAGATAAATACCAAAATATGGCAACCCCTCCAATAGAAAACTGTTTAATTTCTGACTTAAAATGACAGACAGCAAATAATAACTTAGATCAGTACAAAACTATAACCCTCAACTTGCTGGTAAAGGTAGAAAAGTCAATTAAGTGAAATCCAAGAATGTGTTATAATGTTCACAGTTTCACTCTGTGCACCATTAAATATCAAAATATGCCAGACATATTATGACCAATGTTTTCCACAGCAGCCTACAGTATTTGATCCTGAATCATGGAATTAAAAAGTGCATGATGCAGCAACCTTGTTGAAGCTGGAGCTGTTCAGTACCAGGATGGGAGACCTCCTGGGAACTTTAGGCCACCTTGACTTCCATGGAAGCAAGACTAGACATTCAGCCCTTTAATAATAAAGTGACCAGTCAATGTTATGACCATAAATGCAACAAAATCAATCCTCTCTCAGACTAGAGGTTTCTACGTGCTATGAGAACTCTCCAGGTATACAACCCAAAAGAAAAATGACTCTTCAAAAATCTTGGGGGGGGGAGAATTTTCAAATTTTCCCCACCTCTAGCTTGTTTACTCTAATAGTAAAGTTCATGATTGAGTGCCTATCAGTAAAACAGCTAGGCTCTCTATTTATGTATAAATGTTTATTTTTTAAAAAAAAGAACCATTCCTTCCCTACATACATACAAACTGACCTGATTAGGACTGAGCATGCTCATTGGCCTATATGAGTAATGGAACATTGCAGGTGTTAAACATCAGTTATAAAGAAAGGGGGGGGAAAGAGGGATGGGGAAATTGGTCCAGTCAGTACTCTAAGAGCTTACAGTGTCCTAGAAGAAAAGTTTTGATTTGGGGCAATTTTACCAAGTGCTTACCTTTCTCCCCACAATTCCTCATGGACCCTTGTCCCCATATGTAATGTAATACAAATAAAGATATTGCACTTTTTCATAATGCTCAGGCAAATATGTTACTTCCCTAGGATCTGTCAGCAATCCACAAAATGTACTTTACCTATATGCGCATCACAATCTGATTTAAGAAATCCTCTGTACCTAGTACTGATGAAAGGGCTTGCACCACGCATTTCAAAGTTATGTAACAGCAGCTGCTCTACAGTTGGTGACCCTAGACAAAACGTAGAGAGCCTCTTGTCAGAGCTGTAATGTTGAAAGTACCGTAGTGACAGTGAAGACAATGATGGTTTCAGAACCAGTTAGTGTAACTTCTATCACTGTATCTTCCTCTGAAGCCAATGAACTCTTAGTGATGGTTTTGTTTTTGCCTCACAGCAACAATGTGAGTAAGAGAGATGCTGGGAGAGTGTGGTGTTTCAAGGCCACCTAGTCACTAGTGGGTGTCATAGCTGAGTGTGGATTTAAGTCTTCTTGTCATACATGAACAGAGCTCTGTATGAAGGAGATGAAGGACACATACTGAGAAGCTAAATGGCATGAGATTATCACTGAATTTGTCTACACAAACTTTTACTGAGAAGCTAAATAACTTGAAATTATCATCGAATTCCTCTACACAAACTTTTAAAGCCAATTTCTGAGGTATTAGTTCAATCAGAAACCTTTGGAGAGAGCCAGATGGCAAAATGGACACCACCTATGGGCCTACAGCTGCAATCCTAAAAACACTTACTAGGGAGTAGGTTCTTTTGAAATCAGTGGAATTTACGTCAGAGTAAACATGCTGTGAAAGGAGCTGCGGTGGCTCAAGTGGTTAAGACGCTGAACTGCAGGCTGTGGAAGGTCAGTAGTTCAGCAGTTCGAGACCCGAGTCGCCGCATGACGGAGTGAGCTCCCATCTCTAGTTCCAGCTCCTGCCAACCTAGCAGTTTGAAAGCAAGAAATTGCAAGTAGATAAATAGGTACCACTTCAGTGGGAAGGTAACAGCATTCCGTGCGCCTTGGTGTTTAGTCATGCCGGCCACATGACCACGGAAATGTCTTCGGACAGCGCTGGCTCTTCGGCTTTGAAACGGAGATGAGCACCACAACCCTAGAGTCGGATTCGACTGGCTTTCGAGCAAGGGAACCTTTACCTTTTTATACATGCTGTGACAGACTGTGCTTTAAAAACTCGTAAGTGCTGTATAAACATGTGATGGACTGTGAAGGGTTAATTCCTTACTGAGCCAAAGAGCCTTTGAGTGACACTGCTCAAATGGATTTGATTAGTTAGCATCAGTTGAGCAAAAAGACTTGAGAACTGACTGCTGAAGAGAACTCAGTTGGAGTTTAGCCTTGACTGAGGAGAGTCTAGGACTGACTGAAGAAAGTCTAGGACTGGCTGAGAACTGGGAAGATTGGCAAGGAGTAGTGGGAGGTTTGCTGAAGACCTCCATTTGGGCCAGGAAAAGAGATAGATCTTCTAGTAGAGAGAGAGAGAAATTCTCTGGCCAGTTGATAAGGGAAATAGCTCTAGAGGGTGAAGTAATCCCTGGTGTGTTCAGAGAAGGAATTTGGGTACTTGGTAGTGTATCCCTGCTATTACAGACCCATCCACTTCCCTTCCTCAGAGGCAAGATTTTCCCTCCATTTTTATTTCCCTTCACTGACTGAGCAGCCCTAGTAACATGTTTATTCTTCCCTTGAAGAAACATTGTCTATCACATGCTGCCAGTAAGGTATATTCTAGCTATTTGCTTAGCCCAGGAACTTGAGGGAAAGAATAAGATTGCCCTTAACTTAACCCTTGAAAATCGCACTTGAGACGCTTTTAAAATTCAAAAATAATAAAAGGGTTTATTTTAACATCAAAGGTGTTTGCCAGCTGAAATCAGGGGTTAAAATTACTGAGGTAAAACTATTATAACCACAGACTTTTCTTATATATCAGGCTAATGAGAGGTTCTTAAATTACGTTGAAAGGCTTTTGTTCCAATGTTTTCCCAAACACTTTATTTGTATAATCACTGGCTCTTTTTGGTGCCCAGAAGGCTGGTACCTTTTTTCCAGTACCCAAACCCCTTCTCTTTGGAACACCAGTACTCTCCTTGAGTGCTTGACTGACTTTTAAGGTCCCTACAGGCAGTTCCTAATCTCACTAGACCAGGGAACTCTGTACTTCTCAGAGATAACACTCCCTGGCCCCGGTCACACGGGCAGGAAACTGCGGGGAAGAAGCGTGGCTGTTTGCCCTGGGGCAAACTACTGCGCAGTTACGCGATCAGACCTCCCGTGGAGGTCCTGTGGAGGTTCCATGGCAAGGGAGAGGTGCTGATCACAGGACAAGCCGGCGCGCAATGAAGAAGCGCGCGCCGCGGCAAACTTTTTTTGTGTGTGTGTACATGACAAATGTGCATGCTCTGTTGGGTGCGTGTGCGCATCCACAGAGACTTGGACAAAAAAACCCCACCTTATTTGCAAGGGGACATGGGCGGGCGCCGGATGCCACCGGAAACGCGATCAGACGCCCGCCCTTGCCCCGCAGTTTCCGGAAACTAGTACCTCCGAGGTACTAGTTTTTTGCCACGCAGTTTCGGCTGGAAGCCTCACTTGAGCCACGGGAGTGCTACGCTTCCCAGATGTGCTGGTGAGATCGCACCCGGAAACTCCGCCTGTTTTCCGTCTCACTTGTGTGGCTTCTGTTCCGTGTGACCGCAGCCCCTGTTTGACTGGGTAGGGAATCTTCTTCTGTCTTTATAAGATCTATCCACTTTCCTTTGCCCTAATTGGGAGATTTCTTCTACTTCTCAAAATTCCTTGCCAGATTTCCCACCAGTACTCCTGTATGTGTTCAAATTGCTCTCAGTTACTGCTGAATTCAGACTATGTTAAGTCAAGGTAGAAATCTGACTGTCAGCACGAAACCCTTTTTTTTTTGACAGGGCTATTTGTAGACAGTCTCAGTACATGTCTCTTCCACAGTAAAAGCAGAAATCTGACTGACTTTTTCTCAGCATCCAGCTCTCTCAAGCCTTTTTTCTGCTCAGTTGATGCCAACCAATCAGATTGCTTAGAGCAGCCTGTCACTCAAGGCTCTTTTAGTTGTTGGTACAGCTAAGCCTCTGAAAAGTGCAGTCCATTACACCTGCCTTCTGAAACCTGAAGTGTCAGTTAAACTCAAGAACGTAAACTGGTGTGTTAAGAACATAAGAACATAAGAGATGCCAATGCTGGATCAGGCAAAAGCCCCATCCAGTCCAACACTCTGTATCACACAGTGGCCAGAAATACCAGTGCCATCAGGAGGTCCACCAGTGGGGCCAGGACATTAGAAGCCCTCCCACTGTTGACCCCCCCAAGCACCAAGGTGACAGAGCATCACTTGCCCCAGAGTCCCTATCTATACCTTATGGCAATAGCCACTGATGGACCTCTGCTCCATATGCTTATCTAATTCCCTTTTGAAGCCGCCCATGCTTGTAGCCGCCACCACTTCCTGTGGCAGTGAATTCCATGTGTTAATCACTCTTTGGGTGAAGAAGTACTTCCTTTTATCCGTTCTAACCCGACCGCTCTGCAGTTTCATGGAGTGCCCACGAGTTCTTGTATTGTGAGAAAGGGAGAAAAGTACCTCTTTCTCTACTTGCTCTTTCCCATGCATAATCTTATAAACCTCAATCATGTTACCCCTCAGTCATCTTTTCTCCAAGCTAAAGAGCCCTAAGCGCTTTAACCTTTCCTCATAGGGAAAGTGTTCCAACCCTTTTATCATTCGAGTTGCCCTTTTCTGCACTTTTTCCAAAGCTATAATATCCTTTTTAAGGTGTGGTGACCAGAACTGCACACAGTATTCCAAATGAGGTCTCACCATTGATTTATATAGGGGCATTATTATATTGGCTGATCTGTTTTCAATACCCTTCCTAATAATCCCCAGCATAGCATTGGCCTTCTTTATTGCAGTCACACACTGTCTCGACATTTTCAGTGAGTTATCCACTACAACTCCAAGATCTCTCTCTTGCTCAGTCTCTGCCAGTTCAGACCCCATCAATGTGTATTTATATTTAGGATTTTTGGCTCCAATGTGCATCACCTTGCACTTGGCCACATTGAACCCCATTTGCCATGTTGACGCCCACTCGCCCATCCTTGACAGATCCCCTTGGAGTGCCTCACAATCCTCACTGGTTTTCACCACCCTGAACAACTTTGTATCATCCGCAAATTTAGCCACTTCACTGCTTACTCCCATCTCCAAATCATTAATGAACAAGTTAAAAAGCAGTGGACCAAGTACTGATCCCTGCGGTACCCCACTGCTTACCACCCTCCACTGAGAAAATTGCCCACCTACACTCACTCTCTGTTTTCTATGAACTAGCCAGTTTTTGATCCATAAAAGGACTTGTCCTTCTATCCCATGATTTTTGAGCTTACTTAGGAGCCTTTGATGAGGAACTTTATCAAAAGCTTTCTGGAAGTCAAGGTAAATAATATCTATTGGATCCCCCTTGTCCACATGTTTGTTCACCCCCTCAAAGAACACTAACAGGTTAGTGAGACAAGATCTTCCCTTACAGAAACCGTGCTGAGTCTGCCTCAATAGGTTTTGTTCATCTATGTGCCTACTAATTCTTTCCTTAATAATGGTTTCCACCAATTTACCCGGTATCGACGTCAGACTGACTGGCCTGTAATTTCCCGGATCTCCTCTGGAACCCTTTTTAAAGATGGGAGTGACATTAGCTACCTTCCAATCCTCAGGAATGGAGGCAGATTTTAAGGAAAGATTACATATCTTTGTCAGGAGATCTACAAGTTCACATTTGAGTTCTTTCAGAACTCTCGGATGTATGCCATCTGGGCCTGGTGATTTTTCAGTTTTTAAGTTGTCTATCAGTTTTAGGACCTCCTCTCTCATCACCTCAATCTGACTCAGGTCTTCCAACACCCCTCCTGAAATCAGTGGTTCTGGAGTGGGCAAGCACTTCTCATCTTCCACAGTGAAGACGGAGGCAAAAAATGCATTTAGCTTCTCAGCCATTTCCCTATCATCCTTCAATACTCCTTTTACCCCTTGGTCGTCCAAGGGCCCCACTGCCTCCCTGGCTGGTTTCCTGTTTCTAATGTATTTGAAGAAAGTTTTATTGTTGGTTTTTACGTTTTTTGCTATATGCTCCTCATATTCCCTTTTTGCCTGCCTGACCTCAGACTTGCATTTTATTTGCCATAGCCTGTGTTCCGTTTTATCAGCCTCACTGTGACTAGCTTTCCACTGCTTAAAGGAATTCTTTTTACTTTTTACAGCCTCCATTACTCTGTTTGTTAACCATGCAGGCTTTTTCCTATACCTGTTTGTGCCTTTCCTAACCTGCGGAATATATATTTTTTGAGCTTCTAGGATCGTAGTTTTAAATAGATCCCAAGCTTCCCCAATTGTTTTGACCCTTTCTACTTTTCCTTTCAGTTTCCTCCCCACGTGTCCCCTCATATCAGAGAAATTACCCCTTTTAAAGTTAAAAATGGTTGTGTGAGTCTTTTTGGCCAATTCTCTATTTGTACAAATGATGAACTCAACAACATTATGATCACTGTTTCCAAGCGGTGCAATCACTTTTACATCTCTCACCAGGTCTTGAGTGTTACTTAGGACCAAATCAAGGATCGCCTCTCCCCTGGTAGGTTCCGTGACCATCTGCTCCATAGCACAGTCATTTAGAGTGTCTAGAAACTCAATCTCTTTTTCCCGACTAGAACACATATTGACCCAATCAATGTGTGGGTAGTTAAAATCACCTATTATTACACAGTGTTTTTGTCTAGTTGCTATCTTTAAGGCATTCATCATTTTATAATCCTCCTCTATCTTTTGATCTGGTGGGCGATAACAAACTCCCAGTGTTAAGTTTCCTTTTGGCCCCCCTATTTCAACCCATAGAACTTCCAGAAGCGAATCCAATTCACTTAGCCTCTCAATCTTTCTAGACTTTATACCCTCTCTGACATACAGAGCTACCCCACCTCCAACCCTTCCCCCCCTATCCTTCCGATATAATATATAACCGGGAATCACTGTGTCCCACTGATTTTCCTCATCCCACCAAGTTTCAGAAATACCCACAATGTCTATTTTTCCCTCCGACACCAAGCACTCCAACTCGATAAGGGTTTCTTCCCCACAGCAGCCTCTTTCTTCGAGCCCTGTTTCCTGGAAAGAAGAACAGCTTTTCCTCTTTTATCCCCCAGCCATCTTCTTCTCTATTGGTCAAAATCAGCAGCAAAACTTCCCAAAGCCTTCTGGGGTTTGTAGGCTCAGCCTCCCCTACTGCTAGCCAGGCTCCCTGAGCCTAGTAGGCACAGCCCAGATCATGACACCCTGTCTTCTGAAACCTGAAGGGTCAGTCAAACTCAAGAATGTATACTAGAGTGTTCAGAGAAGGAATTTGGGTGCTTAGTAGTGTATCCTTGCCTTCTGAAACCTGAAGAGTCAGTTAAACTCAAGAAAGTATACTGGAGTGTTTAGGAAACAATGAAACCAAAGCCCTTCATCTCAAAGATCCTACAACTGTGTGAAAAGCTTAAAAGCACTTGATTGCGGGACACGTATGAACTGTAGTTTGTGAAAATATTGTTACCTCAGAGTTCTTATTGGTTTACCTCAGATATTTTACCCCTGATTTCACCTGACCTTTCCCCCTCTGCATTGAATAAAATACCTTGTTTATTTTTGAACTTTAAAAAGCCTTGTGTGTACCATTTTCAGAAGTTTGAGTTAAGAGGGTGATGTTGTCTCTTCCCTTAAGTTCCTGGGCTGAGCCAGCATCAAAATACAATAAAGTGACAAGGTGGGACAGCCATATGTGTTCAGAAAGAGAAGAAAATAGATGGAGAAAGGAAGAAAAAACAGAGGGAAAATTCTGCGTTTGAGTGAGGGAACGGGGCTAGGTTGTCATACATGCTTAGAATGAGACTGCAAGTTGCCTACCCATTATTATAAGAATTTAAGAGATCTGATTTTAAAAATGATGAGCAACAGCCCTGAGCTTTTGACAGTATGAGATTTCATAGTTCATAATTCAAGATTGTCAATATCAAATAAGTACTAAAGTGATAAGATAAATTTCCACATTTATTTATTTATTTATTTATAGTTCACATTTCTCACTGAAACTTAAAATGGAACAGTCCATGTAAAGAAACATCTTGTTACAGGCCAGTCAGCCGGGCAAACAGCAAGGCCCAGGAAAATCAGTAGAAATTGTAATCAAAGACAGAATTGTTAGGCACATAGAGGGACAAAGCCTGCTGAGAGAAAATCAGCATGGCTTCTGCAAAGGGATGATTTGCCTCAACAACCTTTTGGCATTCTTTGAGAAAGTGAACAAGCATGTAGACAATTATTACCTGGTAGACATTATACACCTGGACTTTCAGAAGGCTTTTGACAAGGTACCTCACCAAAAACTCCTGAGTACACTTAGCAGTCATGGGCTAAGAGAATGGGTTCTCTTATAGATTAAAAACTGTGGAAATGACAAGAAGCAAAGAGTAGGAATCAATGGACAGTTCTCACAATGGAGGGAAGTAAGCAGTGAGGTCCCACAAGGATCAGTATTGTGGCTGGTACAATTTAATTTATTCAACAGTGATGTGGAACTGAGAGTGAGTAGTGTAGGTGGCCAAGTTTACAGATGACACAAAATGATTCAGGACAGAGAAAACCAAGGCTGACTGTGAAAAGCTCCAAGAGGACCTCCACAAATTGGATGAGTGGGCGACAATGTGGCATATGAAGTTCAGTGTTGGTAAGTGTAAGGTGATGCACACTGGGCCAAAAATATCCAACTTCAAGTATAGGCTAATGGTCTCTGAACTTGCTGTGACTGAGAGAGAAAAAGATCTTGTGGTCATAGTGAATGAAAGTGTCAACCCAGTGTGCTGCAGCATTAAAAAAGGCAAACTCTTTGTTAGGGAGTATTAGGAAAGGGATTGAGAATAAAATGGCCAATACTGTAATGTTCCTGTATAGCCTGTATAGCCTGCAGAGCATGTTCATGAATAGCCTGTATAACCTGCAGAGCCTGTATAGATCACTGCAGCAGTGAAAAAGGCAAACTCTTTATTAGGGAGTATTAGGAACGGGACTGAGAATAAAATGGCCAATATTGTAATGTTCCTGTATAGATCTATGTTGCAGTCTTCTTTGGAATACTGTGTGCAGTTCTGGTCACCATATCTCAAAAAGACATTGCAGAGCTGGAAAAAGTGCAGAGGAGGACAACCAAGATGATTAGGGGGTTGGAGCACCTTCCCTATGAGACAAGGCTGAAGGGTCTGGGACTTTTCAGTTTAGGAGAGACGACTAAAGGGGGACATGATAAAAATTTATAAAATTATGCATGGTGTGGAGCGAGTTGACAAAGAGAACTTTTTCTCCCTCTCCCAAAATACTAGAACTTGAGAGCATCCAATAAAACTGATGGGAAGTAAGTTCAGGATGGACAGAAGGAATTACTACTTTACACAGCAAGTGATTAAATGTGGGATTTGCTGCCAGAGGATGTAGTGATGGCCATGGGAATAAACAGCTGATTCATGGAGGATGAGTCTATCAATGGCTACTAGCCATGGTGACTGAAGGGGACCTCCACATTCAGAGGCACTAAACCTCTGAATCCCAGAGTCAGGAGACAGCATTAAGGGAAGGCCTCAGCCTCTGTGCCCTGCTGTTGGCCATCCAGAGGAACTAGATGGCCACTGTGTGAAACAGGATGCTGGATTAGATGAAGTATTGGCCTGATCCAGCAGGGTTCTTCTTATGTTCTTTCTAGTTAGTACTGGGTAAAATTGCACATTCAGAATTTGACCTTCTGATTGAAGATACAATGTTTAATTTCTTTTGTTTTAGCTCTGCCAATTTAAATATACTTTCTACTTTAATAATTCATTATTTAAAGTTATAGCCTCTACATGTTGACTTTCGAAAAGTCTCCTGACACAGAGTAGAGTAAGAATACAGGTAATAAACTCCCCTCATGAATGAAATCTACATATCCTGAATCTGTTTTACCAAAGCAAGTATATTTCCATTTCCATAGTATATAAAAGCAAGTATATGATATTTCCATAGTATGAGTTTATCTATAACATCCCTTGTCCCTAGATTTAAATAAACAAGTGACTGTGAAGCACCCTCGACCTGTATGATTTTAGCATATATGAAGCTGGATGATCTGTAAATGTGCTTGACAGCTATAAATGTATGACTCAATTATGTTTTTTTATTTAAACTGAAGTTTCAAAGCAAGGCTCTCTACTTCATACCTTATGATGCCTACAGAGAAGTGGTTTCTTCTCCCTTCCTGATAAAATATGGTGCATCCTAGGGCATACTGATAGCTGTAATGATGCTGTCCAAATCCTCCCACATGAAAAAAGGAGGACAATTTCAGAGGACAAACGATTGAAGCACTAGTGTGATAGGTCACTAAACACTATCGACTACTGCTCTGGTTAGACCGTTGAGGTATTTCTAAGTTGAACAGAATATAGAACAAGGTCTTAACCATGCCCTATGCTTCTGGACACTGGATTTAGGGAACTATAGAATTCAAGTACAAAAAGCGAACATTCAAAAACAGGAAGTTGGAAGGGTAAAGCTATTCACATTGTTTCCCAGGCAGCTGAAGTGGAAACATGCTAGTGACTGCATTTAACTCTCACCCAAGGCCCAGACATATCCTAAGTATTTATTCTCTTACATAGCCAGAAATCTCATTTTTCATTTGTTTTGATTTTTTAATTCAGTTGGATTAGCGGTGGCTCTGGAGCTCAAAATCCAACAGAGGCATGATACAAAAGACAAGACTGTCTGCAGAAGTTGCTGGAGATAAGGGTCTTTATCTCAGAATAGTTATCAGAAGATAAACTGGAATTGAGGGGCACTTTAAAGAGTATCAGGATTTTATTCCATTTTAAGCATTCAGGTAAATTTCTTCAGATGCAATGTAATGGGTTGGGTTCTCACTAGGCATATTTGAGGTATGAAAAATAAACAGATAGTAGGGGTAAGGGGCTGTAAAATGCAGAAAGTGCAAAGTGAGATATGATGATGTAATATTCAAATGTAATTTTAAAATGTATATAACAAATGTTTGTATTTTTCAGCTTTACAGCTGAAATTTCATATAATACCATCTCACTTTATACTTCCTACATATTATGGTCCTTTGACCCTGATGTTGATTTTTTTTCATACCTCAGATATAAATGTCTGCCTATATTTCTTTTGAAGAAGTGGGCTCTAGTCCTCAAAAGCTTATGCTGGAATAAAATGTTGTTAGTCTTTGAAGTGCCACTAGATGCATATTTATTTTTTCTGCAACATTTTAACATGGCTACCATAGGATAATAATCCTGAGATTATCCTAGATCTGGGCTGCATCAGCAGTTTAATAATGGCCCATTACACATGCACATCTTACTGCAGATTTTCAGAGCAGTAAACCTTTAATCTTGACTTTGCATTCTGTGCCCACCTTACATACCATTCTTTTTTCTCTGGTGTATTTATACTGCAGCTAGATTTTTTTTTACCAAAGCACTCTTCTAAATGTACACAACTGCTGTATCGCAGCTGCACAATAGCATCCAACAAGTGCCTTCCATTTAAATCCTCGTGGTTCAGGTTTTGCACATGTATTTTGGCATTAGTTCATTGAATGAAAGGGAACAGAATGGAATGCTGGCAAAGGGGGGGAAACCGATGTTGAAATTGACAATATATTTTTTAAACTGACAAGCAACTGGGATGCCCCATTTTCGATATTGTGGAGCACTAGGGGATTCTCTGCTGTGTTATCAGCCACTGCAAAAAATGGGAAAGCATTGCATGATCTCATAATATGGAGAAACATGTTGAGTGCACAGAATACATGGTAGAACCCACTGACATTGGCATTGCAAGCTGTGATTGTTGGCAACGTGTGTGCATGGGCGCGTGCCTGTGCAAAGTTGGCTGCAACTCCACCATGCTTTGCACAGGGGTGCATTTGTATGTGGGAGCTTCCTTGCAAATTTGCGTGGTTTTCTCTTTGTGATTCTCTAATTTGATCCTGTACACTGGACGTGATCTTGGCAGTTTTTAAAAGCCTGTCCTGTGGATTGCACTCTTCCTCCAAATGGATCAATCCCAAGCAATTCTTAAATTCGGTACTGTCAGGTACTTCAATAACTCAGCATCAACATCAGGTCTTTAAACAGGTTCAGTTTTATTGATCAGAGCAAGGTGAAGTCGACTTAGACTCTTTGAATCAGGATTGAGACATACAAAATGGCAATAGTAATTATAGCGGGTTCATACAATACCCCCTGACACCTAGGAGCCAATAAGCAATTAGTGTGGAGCACGGGGAACTGTTCAATGGTTCAGGGGTGAGCAGGAGGACCAGAGGCTTTGTGCCGAAGCGATGCAAGACTACCCGACATCCCACCCCCAAGCCCCCCCCCCCAGCTTGCCAGGGAAGTGAGAGTGGAAGAGGCGGACCAAGCGAGGAGCCCACACATCAGAGGCTTTAACCCATTCCCTGTGTTCAGGACCAAAATCAACCCATTCAACCAGAAAATACAGGCGGTTATGTTTAAAGTGAGAGTCCAAGATCTGGGCAACTTCAAAATATGGTTGACCATCCACTATTATGGGGTTGGGGGTTGGCCCGGGCTGGGTGCCAGACATTCAGCCCCGGATCTTACCTGAGGAGAAAAAAATGAAACACAGGATGGACATGTTTAAACATCTTAGGAAGGTACAGTTCAACAGTGACATCATTGATTTTCTGCACAACAGCAAAAGGACCTATACATTTCCAACCCAATTTACGGCTAGGTTGTAAGAGTCTCAAGTTCTTAGTGGAGACATACACCCTGTCCTCAACCTGCACCTCCCAAGCCCGGAGATGTTTATGGTCTGCCTGGGCTTTATAGGCAGCCTTGGACTGTTCAAAGTCTGTTGTAAGAGTGGCCAGGCATCCTTAACTCGGTGCCACCAGTCCTCTATGCTCCCTGCCCCCAGAGTGTCCATAGGCAACTAGGGAAGGGGAGAACCTTCATAGCCATGGACCGCTTGAAAAGGGGAGACCCCTGTGGATGAATGAACCGCATTATTGTAACAAAATTCTGTGTACGGGAGCAACTCAGTCCAGTCATCCTGTTGAAAATTAGTGAAGCAATGCAAGAATTGTTCAAGGGTTTGATTAACCTGTTCGGTTTGGCCGTCAGTCTCTGGGTGGTAGGCACTGCTGAGGGCCCGTTCAACTCCAAGGGACTTCAGCAATTCACCCCAGAACTTAGCCACAAATTGAGACCCCCTGTCGGAGACCCCCTTCTTCAGGATTGAATGGTGTTTGACAATGTTATGCATAAACAACTTGGACAATCGCTTGGCAGTAGGCAACTGCTTCAGAGGGAAAAAATGTGCTTGCTTAGAAAACATGTCAACAACCACCCAAATAGCCATTTCCCCCCACTAGGGGGCAAATCTGTGATGAAGTCCATAGACACAACCTCCCACGGCCGGGTAGGAGTCGGCAGAGGTTGCAATAGTCCCGGAGGCTTACCTGTGCGGGGTTTACACATGAGACAAGTGGGGCAGGACTGTACGTATAAAGAAATGTCTTTTCGCATGCCCGCCCACCAGAACTGCCTTTGTAAAAGATGCAATGTCTTTGGATAGCCAAGATGACCCACCAGTTTAGATCCATGAACTGCTGCCATCACCTGGCCACGCAGGGTCTTGGGGATGAAGAGGCGATGGTCTTTATACGAGCAACCATCTTGTCTCTGTTCCAGACCCCCATCTAACTCGAGTGATCAGAGTCAGAAAAGGCGGAGGCAAATTTGGTGGACCAGTCCCTCCCTCCTGCGTCCCCTTCCGCTTTCGCCTTATTACGTGTGACGACTGCCCCACCCAGTTGGGCGGGCATGAACATCGAGTCCACCACTCCCTCCCTCTGACTGTCGTGTTGTGGGAGGCATGAAAGAGCGGAAGCCAGGGAGTTTGCCTTTCCCGGGAAGTGGTGAAGCATGAATTGAAACTTCAAAAAGAAATCAGCTCACCTCAGCTGTTTGGCGTTCAGGTTACAGGGTGTGAGGAGGACTTTGAGGGTTTTGTGATCAGTCCAAACCTCAAATGGGCCCCTCCAACCAATGTCTCCAAGTAGACAGGGCAAGCCGGATGGTTCCAGCCTCCTTATCCCACACAGCCCAATTGCACTCAGTGGCATTAAACTTCTGTGAGACATAAGCTAAGGGGTGCAGTTTACCATCTTTCCCTCTTGTAGGATAGCCTCTCCCATGGCCACATCCCATGTGTCCACTTGCACAATGAACTTTTTGTTTTCATCCAGATGGGCCAATACCAGTTCAGAAGTCAATAAGGATTTAAGATTGTAAAAAGCCGCCTGACATTTGGAGGTCCACGGCAGCCAAGCACTGGGTTTGGTGCTATCCGGGCCCTTCCCCTTAGTTTTGAGCAAGTCAGTGAAGGGGAGGCTGACCTGGGTGACATTTGTGATAAAACTTCGATAGAAATTAGAAAATCTGAGGAAGGATTGGAGTTGCCTCCTAGGGCGGGGGGCTTCCCACCCCAGGACATCCCACACTTTCGCTTGGTCCATCTCCAACCCCCAGGGGATATGCGGTAGCCCAGAAAGTCTATTTCTTCCTTGTGAAACTCGCATTTGGACAGCTTAGGAAACAGTTTATGTTTGTACAAGGTCTGAAGTACTTCCCTCACCAGCTTAATGTGTGATTGTTCATCTGGGGAGTACAGTAAGATGTCATCCAAGTAAACAAGGCCCCCCCCTGAACAGGTGCTTGTGCAACACTTCATTGATAAGGTTCATGAACACCCCAGGGGACCCCTGAAGACCAAACGGCATGACTCAATATTCAAACTGCCCGAGCAGGGTATTGAAAACAGTCATATATTCATCCCCTTCCCTTATGCGCACCTGGAAGTATGCATCCCTCAGATCCAGTAGGGGAAAAAATTTCCTTTTGCCGCCTCAGCCAGGAGATCCTTTATTAAGGGGAGGGGGTAAGCATTCGTGGTCGAGACGACATTCAGACCTCTGTAATCGGTGCAAAGGCAGAGACACCCCCCCCTCCTTCTTTTTTCTGGAATAAAACAGGAGCGGCAAATGGGGAGGAGGCGGGGCATATGAAACCCTGGACTAAGTTTTTTATCAATAAACCACCTCAGCTCCTCCTTCTCTGAGGGGCTCATGGCATAGAGCTTACCCTAGGGTAACTTTTGCCCGGGCAGTTACTCAATGGCACAGTCCGTGTTGCGATGTGTGGGTAACTCATCAGCCTCCCCTTCATCAAACACCCTGGCCAAGTCTCGATAAGCTGGGGGAATGGCCCATAGCTCCTCCATTGCCAGGCACGCCCATACCGGCGTATCAGGAGGAGTACAACCCCAATTGGGATCCCAGTCATGGTTCTGACACTTGGGAGAGATGAAACACACCTTTCCTTCATCCCACAAGATATATGGGTCGTGGTCGTGTAACCAGGGGCTCCAACAGTACCAACGGGAATCTCACAGCAGGGGTGATAAAAAATGGTCGGTGCTCCCAATGGTCCCCTGCTTCCATTCGCAAGGGGTCCGTCCGGTATTAACACGGCTCTTTCATGGAAGAACCGTCCATCTGCACGAACACTATGGGGTCCGACAACTTTTCCACCAAGGCTCCCAAACCTGTTATGAACGAGGGGTTTAATCAAGTCTCTGGTGCACCCCGAGTCAATAAGGGCTCTCACATGTACATGAGTGTCCAAGTCTTGATTCATTACAGTCACAGTAATGAAAAATATGGGAGGTAATTGCTCACTGTGCGTGGCGTGTGGGGATGTTGGACCTGCTGCTCAGCGCCACTTATGGCAGGTCCCGGCCTTTTCCCGCCGGTTCGTCTTCCTCACTGGTGGCGGAGCAGGAACTCTCCTCTGCGACTCCAAACTGGAGGGCCCGTTGTACTTTGGCTTTCATGGTCCCCTTCTTGAATGGAGTATCCGTTTTTTTCTTCCCCGTGTCCTTAGCTGGAGCAGACGCTCCCACGGCCCCGGGGCAATCGGCGGCGAAATGCCCAGCCACTCTGCAACGGAGGCACAGCCCTTGCTTCATGCGCATCTCTCGGCTGCCATCCTTCGGTTTGGGGACCTTCGGCTTCGCTCCTGCGGACCCCATCTGGGGTACCTGGGCAGGCCTGTCTATCTTGATCATCTGGAGCTGGGCCTCTGCATCGGCAGCCTCTCGCACCCATGCATTGAAGGAGATGGAGCGCACACTCTGCAATATGGTTTCACGGATTTTGGGGTGGAGCCCCACCCAGTATTGCTCTGCAAGCACCCCATCTGGCCACCCCTGCACTTTGGCCGCATACCTCTCAAACTCTTCTGTGAACTCTCGAACCATGTGCCCGCCTTGCTTCAAAGTGCGCAAGTAGTTCTATGCGCGCGTGCTTTCCAGTGGGTCTTCATACTTAATTCTCAGGGCCCACATGGTACCATCAAACTTGGCATTGAGTAACCCCTTTGGTAGAATATCTGGCATCTTAGGTCCTGGAGCAGGACCTGCTGGGGCCGAAGCTGGCGCTTGTGGGTTCGGGGGTGGTGGCGGTGGCTGAACCGGTACCTGCTGCTGTGGCTGTTGCTGCTGCTGTTGCAGGCGCATCTCGGCTTGCACCAACTGTGCTACCATGCCTGGAATTCCCATCAGGGCGTCTTCCACCACCTGAAGCAGCTGGTCCTGGCCTTGCTCCATTCAGGTGAGGCATTCCTCCCAACCCTTCTTTTCCTCTTTGTGGCAAGTACGTGCCCCCGTCTCATGGGCTGGTTGGTACTTGTAACGGCTTCCTCTTACCGGTCCGGGAGTCAGCATCCATGACTCTTGAGTGGTCGTATCGAATCTGGACCACTTGAACACCAAGGGTTCCCTCTGTCTCTGATGGAGGAGCCCTCCTGTCACTCCCAGCCCCAGATCCAGAGATATTGGGACCTGCAGGGGCAGCGTTGCCGTAGGAACCGTGGTCACTGGCGTGGTGGTGGTGACTGGTGTGGCTGTGGTGACAGGTGCAGTAGTCACTGGTACAGTGGGTTCCTCTGGTTTCTGTTGATCCTCTTCTTCACCATTCATTGTGGCAACGATATGGGTAGAGGAGAGATGGATTACTGACTTTCTGTCAGCTACTTCAATAACTCAGCATCAACAGCAGGTTCTTAAACAGGTTCAGCTTTATTGATCAGAGCAAGGTGAAGTCGACTTAGACTCTTTGAGTCAGGAATGAGACATACAAAATGGCAATAGTAATTATAGTGGGTTCATACAATACCCCCTGACACCTAGGAGCCAATAAGCAATTACTGTGGAGTGCAGGGAACTGTTCAATGGTTCAGGGGTGAGTGGGAGGACCAGAGGCTTCAAGTCGAAGCAATGCGTGCTCAAGGCCAATGGGCAGATAAGGAGCAAAAGCAAAATGCAGCTGCAGAGTAATACACATTCCAGAGACAGGAGAGTAAAAAACCCATGGTGGGACTACCCGACAGGTAGTTTGCAGAAGGTCCATGTAGCTCAGCTGCCATGTTAATGTTAGGCTTCCAGAGACTGCCAAAATAGTTTCCCGCCCCCCCCAAAAAACTTTGTTCACTAAAGTATTAAAGGGAAAAATGTTTTCAAAGCTTTAGGCTTTCCATCCCAATGTCTCTCTCTTTCTTTACATCTCATGCCAATTTCATTCCATGCTGAGGACCCCCCCCCTTTATTTTGTTTGCATGCAGCACTGAAATCTTTTGTTTTGTTTTATTTTATTTGTACTGGGGACACTGTTATTTGCCTCCTCTCCAATCCCCCTTTCAAGTCAATACCAGCAAGGAAATAAAACTTTCACAGCTCCTTTTAAACTTCCCCTTGTCATTTTGATGTTTTTTATTCAGCAGTCTAAGACTAGTGATAGTCTCATATCACTAGACTCATCCCACTTGTAAAAAAAATTTAAATTTAAAAACAAGGAGGAAGTGGAGCTTGTACACTGATAAAGGGGGGAGGATGTCAGAAGGTGCAGAGTGAATGGAACAATCTCGATGTGGGCAGGGAGTGACCTTCAAGAGGCAGCAAAAGGGCAGGGGGGGGGATCCAAGGGAATCTGTACACTTTTGAATGACCTTTGTCTTGTAAGTAAAACAAGGGGGAAATGGGCACAAAAGCACTCTCAAAAAATCTAGGGAAACAGCGACCAGAAAGTGAACTGAGTGCTGAAGGGAGGAAAATCAGTGCAGAATGACAAAGAAAACCTGATGGACATGCACGGTAAAAGAGAGAGGGAAACACCTATGCATAACAGGCCAATATTTAGCAGATGAATAATGCTTTCAAATGTTCAAAGCACTTCATATAATTATCTTGTAATCCTCACAACCATCTTGGAAAATAGGCCAGTTATTGTTATTCCCCTATTGGAGACTGGATAGCTGCAGCTCAGAGACCATGTGGTTTGTCTAAGGCCAACTGGTACATTTGTGAAAGAAACAAAGTTTGAACCAAGAACTTCCCGACTCATGGCTTCAGACATCATACTGCACTAGGTCTCTTTGCTTCAGAGTTAACAAGGAAGAGATTGTACTGCAAAATTGTTCACAGGAGCTGGCATTTTAAGATGATGAATCATAGCATGGGAAAAGTGGAGTGGTGTGCAAAGGTGAGTGGTGGGAGACCAAACAGAAGAGAACTGACGGTACATCTCTCAGTTGCAGGGTAAGCCTGGCTTCTCAATAACACCAAACTGAATGCAGCTGCAATTATCAGACTTGCTCTTCCCATTTGCTTCTGGACAATTGTCCATTTAACTTTTATTAAACACCACATTCAGCCATGTATTGACTCACTCATATGTTGCCTTATTAACTTAAAAAAACCTCTGCTCTAAACTTTGTAACATGATAGGCGGAGGCAGCTGATGGACAATGGATTTCTGGTGCAAACTTGTTTTACTGGGTTTTTTTTTTAATTTCTCCCCCCCCCCCCAATTCTATGCTCCAGAGAGAAAAGGCATGCTTAGGGTCCCATTATACCAGACCTGATATGTAAATCACATTGGGGGAATCCCCAACTAATTCATGTATGACCAGGACTCACCTTCAAAACAGTGTGTGTGTGTCAAGTGCCATCAAGACTCAAGTGACTTATGGCAACCCTGTAGGGTTTTCAAGGCAAGAGATATTCAGAGGTGGTTTGCCATTGCCTGTCTATGCATAGTGGCCCTGGAGTTCCTTGGTGGTCTCCCATCCAAGTACTAACTAGGGCTGACCTTGCTTAGTTTCTTAGACCTGCAAGATGGGGCTAGCCTGGGCTATCCGGATTAAGGAGTAAATTGGCTGTGGAGCATGGTATAGTGGCAGGAGGGTCTTCAGCCTTCCCTCCTTTCCATCCTATGTCACTTTCAACTGCAAAAAAATGCTGGGAGGGGTGGGGGACCTGTTTGTTCCCAGCAGGAAACTGACAGAGAACACTCTCCCTAGCTTTTCTAAAGCTGATGTCAGCTTCAGATCAAGGTGGTGGATCCAAAGCTGTGGACCTGACTTAGGAACACTGTTTAATTAGGAGACATGACCAGAATGCATACACCTTCCATGCTTCTAGTTCTTGGCTACTCTAAACAACCTGAGAAGAAAATGTTTCCAGATTTCTATCATGGAGGATTCCTAGAGCAACCCCCTTTAGAGGATGTTTGAAGGCTTGCATCAGCGGCATTGTCAAGGGCCTATTGATGCATTTTCTTGATAAATAAAAGATAACTTCTTTTAGAGAAATAAGAATACTAGTCAATTGTAACAATGTCCTTATTAAGCAACAGCAGAGTCTCCATTTCATGAATGGTCATTAACACAAAGCAGCACTTTCTTTCCCATCTGGCTTTGTTTCTGTAAATACAGTCTGAGCAACATCCTGACGGTTTCTCTCTCCCAATAGGTTGTTCCTGGTGTTTTGCCAAATATGTCAAACAGAACCATCTGGGTTTGGGAAGGTTCTACACTTCCCCAGGCTTGGCTCCATATGCACAGCACTGCAGGCATTCCTTGCCCTCTCTAGGCCTGCTGTGAATCAAACTGATTGTTATTCAGGTGGGATGGCCCGGTCATGAACTGCACTAATCAAAAAACAAACTGCACCAAAACACTGAGGCTCACACGCTGGCAAAGGCCTCCCCCTGACCTCTGTTAACCAGCCCCTTCCAATGGAAGTGATTCAGGTTGTTCTCCTTCTGGATTTCTGCACCTTCCGCAGTTACCAGACATCTGTGTAAATCCCCATCCAACTCCGCCCACCCTTGTGCTGGGCAGTAAGGTCAGTAATGTTCAACAATTCAACGTGGGAAGTCTTGCTGAGGAAGTACCAGGCCATAAATTTCACCCAACAAGAGCCACCTATCAAGTTTGGCCTTGTTAAGGTGCCTCCCTGATATTAATCACAATAAAGGCTATAGTTCTTGGAAAGAATGAAACAACAGTTGCAAAAAAAAGAGGGATTTTTCATTTGTTTCTATTGAATATTGATGGGTTCAAGTGGCATTCTACATTAATAACAGCCTTGATGTCAGCCAAACACCCTGGCTTTAAATTAGCTAACATGAGAATATGGAGTATGCATTGTAGACACATTATGTAACTACAACTGTTCTGAATGAACAGCAAACCCTTAAACTGTATCTTCCCTTACCAAAGTATCTGGATAACAGTGGTCTGTTGTGGAACCTTGTAGCAGTTGTTAAACCTGGCTAGGCACTACATCAACGGGACTGCCCCCCTCCCATTTGATTCAGTTATTGATATCCAGTTTTGAATGCAAAGTGACTGCACAAATTTCTGTCTGATCCTCCAAAGGTTACTAAACTCAAGCAAAATAAACCAGTGAAATTATTCAGTTTTAACAGTCAAATCATTCCTTTTCACAAACTAGACCCTGCCATCTTAGTGAATCCATTGGAGTTAAATAATACCCACTCATTAGTGTGGTTAACCCCAATGTGTGTTTGGAGGACAGAAGCCTAAAACTGTATTCCTGTGCAGCAATAGAAAGCATAGAGGCCCCTCATATTTAGGAGCCATTTCAATCACTGTGGTCATCCATATGTCACTTTCAAGTGGAGGGAATGCAAAGAGGTGACTAAATAAACACTTCAGCTGGTTTCACTCTCAGGCCCAGAGGAAAAGTTAGAAGGGTTTGATTAGGGAGAAAGCAAAGCAAAAGATAATTCTGAAATAGGTGAGTGTCTAAATCCTGATTCATGCAAACAAATCAGTCACTTAATGAGCATCTGAAATCCGAACTAGGTGACACTTGCTTCAAGGCAAAGCACGGATGTGGATCTTTTGCCAGTGGATGCTTTAGCTTCCTGACTTCACTGCAAAGTACAAACAATTTTCCTTGCTAGTTTGAAATGGCACAGTGAAATGGTTGAGGCAGCGAGCAGTATATATGAAGAGCTCCTCACCTAGTCATACTGGCTACCACTTGGCTATTTCTTTGTATGAATTAAGCCTGCACTTTCTTCTTCCTCTTTTTGAAGTCAGCTGAGCACAATCACGCCTCTGAACTTGGATGGTTCGTTCATTTTTATTACTAGCCATCAGGAAGGCTAAAGGTGAGAGATTTCTCGCTTATGTAGAGACAGAAATATTTATTCTTTCAAGAGCGACTGGGAACTCTGACAAAAAAAATTCTGCTCTGTCTCTCTCTGCTACTTTTGCCCATCATTGAATAACATACTCTTGTTTCACTACAGCAATTGTTTGCCACTGGATTTTCCTGTGTGAAACATGAAAATCCAATTGCGATCAATTTCTGTAATGCATCGAGAATGCATTATCCAGCATATGTGAACCCTCTCTTTCTGTGCAACATTCTAGATGCATGGATGCTTCTGTAAAACTGCACTGACTACTTATCCCTTCCCATAATCCAAGAGGTGAACCTGAGCATTGTTAATGCCTTATATGGATGGCACGTTCTTCAGTTTCATTTGCCTGTGTGATCAGAGCAAATATCCCATGCTGTGATTTCCCATGCTGCATCTGGTTCAAAGAGAATGGAGGGAATTAAAGCCATCCAAGTTTCAAAGAGTTTTAAAATCTATTTGTTCTCCCTAGCATGATTTAAAATGAATAGGTGTGTGTGTGTGTGTGAGAGAGAGAGAGAGAGAGAGAGAGAGAGAGATTGCGTGCTGTGTAGTGACAAAGATTTTGTAATTCTCTGGATAATTCTAATACCAGTTGTTAAGGTACAGGTTGCAGCAATCTGTTCATTGTGTTTGGTGTGATGTACAAAACAATATGTCTTGATCATCTGAATGGCAAGCAAGTGTTAGAATATTCCTGGCACAGCTATAAAGCAGAGCTTTCCATAGTTAACTAGTTAAGGAATGTGGGTTAATGCAGCCTACCCCTTTTACCCACACAGCTCTGTTTTTCTGAGGTTGGCAGTAACTGACACTTTTTCTTTTGCTTAATTAAGTTGTTCAGAAGAAAGCTGGTCAAACAGTTGCATCTACGTGGGGAGTCTTGCAATGAACAGAAAGCAGTGGGCGTTGCCAACATAAAAAGGGGGATTCTGTTATTGTTTGGGTGTAGACGGGTCATTTTTTCAAAGTTACTGCTGCTTGAGTGACCACAGGCCTTCAGCAACAGCATCAGTGAAAGCGCATTCAGCTGTTTAAATGCAAGTACCTCAGGCTTTACAAAGTGGGGGGGAGGAGGGGAGAGTCAGCATCAAGAAACATTTTCTGTATCTTTTTTTTTTTGAAAAGGCAGACAGTGAATTCACTTAGATAATGATTGCGAGGAGATTCAGCTGATCCATCTGAGCTCCATACCATTTAGCCAAAAAAACAAGACAAAACAAAACAAAAAACACTTGTGCAGGAGCAGTCCTGATTGAGTCCCCTGGCATGTATCAGCTAAAAGGAAATGATTTCTTCTTCCTTTCCCACCATAGATGAAGACAAGAAACCCCCACAGGAAGAATTCAGTTGGCTAAAATCCTGGCTTGCCATATCTGACAAAACTACATCCAAAGTGTTTGGTTAACTTGCCCCCAAAGCTGTTTATGTTTTGTTTTTTAAACTGCTAGGTACTTTTTTCATTCTGTCAGTTTATATCTAACTGATGCAATCTGTTACCTTTTTTTCCTCCCAGTGTTTTATGCACAGTGCAATTTAAGTGTGTATTTTTGTGCATGCCCCAGCCTGCACATGTGTGTTCTTTCAAGATGTTCTTTGTCTAATGGGGTTTCTCAAGAGTTCTCCCAGTGTCAATGGTCTTGTTGAAATTCCATGGGTAGTTTAACATCTGTCTATTGATGACCCTACTATTCAGTTTGATGTGTATAGTCAAGAGAAGATGTGCCATTGAATTTAGCATTGTATTCAAGGAACACAGGCACAATTTCAAATTTATTCCTTTAGAAAATCTGAAAATTCTACACGATGACCTCATCACTTGAAAGTTTTGTGCATAACTAATTTCTAAATTAGCAGAACAGAATTCTACATTAGAAGAACAAATAACCTAATCACTGGATAATGTTATTACTGACAGTAACCTAAACAAATGGTGGGGCAGGACACCAATAATAGTTTTTTGGGGAGTTATCATCATGTCCCAATTAATGGGTGGGTGCTACAGACAACATAATTTATCTGTTTATCTATTTTGTACCTCAGCCTTCCTTCAAAGAGCTCTAGGTGGCATACAAAGCTCTCTCCAAGATCCTTTTAAGGTAGTTTAGGCTGAGAGACAGTGATTGACCCAAGGTCACCCAGTAAGCCTCATGGCTGAGCAGGGAGTTGAATTTGCATTTCCTCCAGGGACAGACTGGAAAGCTATAATGAATCTGGAAAAAGACCTGATAGTGGCCCCTCTTTCCTCCCTTGATGGAAGACCTGATGGAGCCAAGCCAGGAAGAGCATCTAATAAGCTAGAGTAGGTCACCCCCCAACCCTCCCAATACAGCCAAAAAGCCAACAGGAGAGGAAGGAGTCCTGTTTCCTTGTCATCACCCTGGCAGCCTTCTGGGATAGGCAGGGCTGAAGGAGTTCCATCTCTAGAAGCATTTCATCCCTGGCAATCACACAGTATACAAGGGCACCTGCACAGTTGCCAAGACTGAAGTTCCATCTCTGGAAGCATTTCATCCCTGGCAATCACACAGTCATGCCTGTATTTGGGGGGGGGGAACCTTCCCTTCCCATCCCAGACAGTTGCCAGGGAAACATCTGTAGTGGCCATCTTTCCCTCTAACTGACTCTTTGACTGCATTGGGTGGTGGTCCTCCCCTAGCCAATAAGGAGGAGTTCCTCCTGCCTTGGATTTCTCAGGAGGGGTTCTGCTTTGCAGTCCACACTAACCATGGACGGGAGTCTCTGAAGCGAGCCAGCCATGCCCCTACACCAGTGGACATAGGTGGATGCACTACAGCAAAGCACTGCAGCGCTTGCTTTGGCTGGCAGCTGCAGCTCATCATCCCTGGTCAGCACAGTGTGGCTGAAGATGCCTTGGATCACCAGGCCGTGTAATGATGAGCTGCAGCCATCAGAGCAGTGTGGAACAGGAAATGTGACTGTTAGATCGCGCTAACAAAGGACTCTTGGAGTGATTTCAGCAGTGATTCAGCTTTAATCAGAAGTAACGAACAAGCACTCAAACGCATGAGAAACCAGAACAGAACACAACACGGGAGCTGGGCTCCTTTTAAACATACCGGGCTAATATAGCCACTCCCACTATGTACAATAACAACCAATTAGATTGCAGGGATAAAGGCGAATCAGAGTTCTTCCCGCTCAGGGAACAGTTCCTTTGTGATTGGTCACTGTTTCGAAGCGACCAATAGCTTTTGGGCTAGATGGAGCCTTGGCTGGCTTGAAGCTTAACATAGGAGGTGGATTAGCTGATTCATGATATCCAGACAGTACATAACAATTCCTCCCCCCTAAGTTAAGCCTGTTGATTTCTTTGGAAAATTTCTATGCCACTTCTCCAGGGAAACTTCTTGAGGCAAAATTTTATATTTATATATCAAACACAGCACTCAAGGATATCCAGACAGTACATAACAATTCCTCCCCCCTAAGTTAAGACAACCATATTTGTTCCATTTACATCATAGTCCAACACTTCTTGTCATAACTCAGTACAATACAGTTGACTACAATCATAGTCATTAAGATACGCGGGTGCTTTGTGCGAACGCTCAGATCTTCGCAAGGGAACAGGGCCTGGTGGCCCGCTGTGTGGGGACTCTGACTGAGGCTTGGCAAACCCCGAATCTGGCGCTTTTACGGCCGGGGTTACTGTGTCTTCGTCAGGGGCTTGTTCTGCTGTTGGAACGGCTATT